>NW_011948436.1:3753009-3780662 GCF_000503995.2 Ceratosolen solmsi marchali | reverse complement strand
AAAAAAAAAAAAAAGGCCAAAAAAAAAAAAAAAAAAAAAAAAACATGATTTCATGATTTATGCATTTTATTTCTATCCCGTATGAGGGCAAAGAAGAAATAATCGATATGTTGGTATAACAGTTTATAATATGGTAAACCAATAATTAGAAATTATGCGAGATCATCCAATTTCAGCATTGAAAGCCCAACTCCACTTTACCATTCAGCCGTTCTTTCACATTTTATTTTCGAGTCAATGGTGTCTTTCGTAATGGTACGCGCGTGCCACGTTTTATATCAAGTCATCGTAAGAAGATGTGCGAAGGCTTTAAAGACGAAGGGGAAGAGAGAGAGAGAGAGAGAGAGAGAGAGAGAGAGAGACGTGGTCGAAATTTATATTTTTCCGACAAAGTATTTTTTTCCTTTCCTCTCTTGTCTCTCTTTTTTCTCTAATTTTCTTTTAAGGGCATAGTTATTAACCGAGATCAAATTGCAGATGTAAGGCTTCTATTTTCGTACTTTTATTTTACAGTACTTTTTATGGTACGAAAACTTTTGTCTGAAATGAAATGCTTGTCATACTATTGAGATTTAAGAGACATCATTATGAATTATGTTTGCTGATGTATAAATTCAAAGAACTATCCTGACATATTTATAATATTAATGTGGTTCGTGTGGTTGAAAGAGTTTCAAATCTTCAAACATTTACTAGTGTATATACTCATCAATAATTGCCAGGATGTTAAGTCTGTTAGTAGCACATACTTAGCATTATAAAAATGATATTTATTTTGAGAGGATATAAATTAACAGAGATGTACGGTATTGCAAGCTTTTTAAAATGTGTATTGAGAGTGGAAAAACGGATTATTATCATGATAATTAGGTATAATATTTATTTTTTTCTCTCCGACTAATCTTTTAATACACTCTTTTCAACACTATCACACTTGTGATTATTCACTTCAATTATTATTAAATACCTATAAACTTAATTGAAATGCCGCTAATTATGTAGTTAATTATTTTACTGTGAAACTATTGGCTGTTTCTACGTTAATGCACTTTACTAAGGTAATGCGTTCGAATGAAACCAAAAAAAAAAAAAACAAAAAAAAACAAAAAAAAAAAGTGTAACGAACAAGCGAATAAAAATTATTTTATAAGAAAAGTCGTATTAAGTGGACTATTAATTTATTTTTTTTTTTTGTATTATTATTACAGGAAATGACAATGCCTCCAACGCCTTTGACTGCAATTGCTCAAACACCCAGAAAAGAATTGGAATCTAAGTTTACCTTCAATCCTGTTCTTGCTAAGGTAGACAATTATATAAACAATATTTTTTTAATCGCAGCCCAAATTAACCAGGGATTTTCGATTGTTTAATTATGACAGCTCTTATCATATTAATTAAAAATCTATCGATAAAGCAAATAAAATGTTTTTTATTCCTTTCATCCAAAATTATTTTGACATATCACGTGGTCATAAATATTTAATTTTAGAGGGGGAAAAAAATAAGCGAACCATCCTGTAGAAACTTACTACCTGACATTTTGACAGGACTGTAATTGCACAAGTTTTATTCTTAAGAAGGAGTAGTAGATTGATGAACACTTTAATTATTTTGCAAAGCCAAGGATTCTAGGGAGCTATAAATTTTTGTAAAGAGCGCAAGCTGCGCAATACTGACACCATGTTGTTTGATCACAAATGTAATCGTATTATAATAAAACTTTAAAGTGACAGTCAACATTGAAGTATTCATAAGCATTCTTAGGCTTAAGGACATGACTTTTGTAGAGCAGTAGGTAGTATAAATTTCTTTGTTTATTTATTAACTCGATGCTTGTTCAATGACTCGAATGTTCAAGAGCCTCAAAATAAAAATCTTACATATCTTAATATCACGTACCGTATATGAAATAATTTTTCACAATTGAATTATCTAATTATCAATATCGCTGTTAATTTTTATTATGTAAACATAGAACTTGCTGTTATCGTCGTTATTACTTTATATTGCCATGCTCGAGCTCGCATTTTTGTCCATTGATGACATTTAGATCTAAATTTGAGACATGTATGTTTTCATCCAAGTAAATTGTCGTTAATAAGTAAATTAAACAAGTCTTTCGATGCTCTTACAAATACATTAAAAAGCATTCAAAGTATAATAATACTTTTGTATTATCAATGATTCGTATGAAATTTTTATGCACTTAAAATTACATACATATTGACGCGTTAAACTTTTTAAACGAGTTCCTTTACATACGTAAAATAATATGAGCATAGTGAGGCAATAAACGCATAGTGCAAGTTTCGAGAGCTCGGAGAAAACTTATTGGATAATGAAATACTTCATCGTCAAAGGCTACTTAAAATTTACAAATTTACAATTTACACAAATTACATGGTTCAAAAATAAAGGAACGAATGACGCTCTGAGATTAATAGTTTTAAACATCGTCTTTGTCCTTTGTCGAAAGAACGCCCCCACACCACCCGCCCCTCGCCCCACGCCTAATAAGAATGATTTTGACTAATTTTCTTCTTTTTTTTTTTACAGCTCACGGAAGTTCCATCACAGGAAGCGGTAAAGCCACGTAAGTACATCACTATGAAATTCAGATTGCCTCTTTGTTAATGCGCAGTCTCCCCCAAATGTAATACACCAGCACCAGCCGAAACTCATCCGATCCGACTTCGATCAGTGATGATATGGTATCTAACGATAGTAGCAGCATCCGAATATGCGGAAGTAAACTAAAATGCCCACCAGTGGGAGCGAATTATTCACGAGGCGAATGTGGAAGGGGGCGGCGCGAGGTGCTCGAGTATACTATATTTTTCGCGGGCGGCACATTGGAGGAGACGCCAATCTGTTTTGTTAGTACTAATTGACTTTCGCTGTAAGTACATTGGGAAAGGCTTTGCTGCTTTTATATAAAGTACGAGTCGTCGACTTTTACCTGCATCGAGACGTTCAAACTTAATTGTTATTACGAGGAGAAGAGTTCCCGAAGTAAATAAAATTTATAGGGGGCAAAGTTATCATTCATTGTTAGGACTTTGATAATGAAATTTTAATACTAATAAGATCGACGAGTAAAAGAATATTAGTTGGCATTTAGTAAACTAAAAGCATTTAACTTAATTATTCGCCGTACAATTGGGGGCGCATGTAGTAGATTATGCCGATCGAATAACAACAGAGTCATTATGTGTACATTACGCGCAATGTAGTCATTATTTTACCTCTCCCTGTAGCATAAGACCAACACAGTTTCAATGCGTTAAAATTGATTCTTGCTTTCGAAATAATAATGTGTTTTTTTCGTTTTTTTTGTTTTTTTGTTGTTTTGTTTTTACAAAGTCAAACAATTCGACGGGCGCCCAGTGGCTATTTGACATTCTAAATTACGTGGCTTAGACGCGATAATGTATTTGAAGAGTTTTTGGAATATTTGTTTAAAAAGTTAAACAAGAATCCGCTGTAAAGTAACAATGACGATGGGCCGATATTTCTAAAGGTAGGGGTAACAACGATAACGATAATAAAAAACCCTCTCATTATGAAAGCCAGCTAGGTAATACCTGTAAATGGTAATTGTGAGCGTCGCATTTCAATCGTCGCAAAACAATCACGAGCGCGGGGGCATAAAAATAAAGGAGAAAAATAACTAACTATACGGACGCAAATAATTCGAGAGCCTCGACATCCCGAACGTAGTATATATCCGGCCGCAGTCTGAACTCGAGAGAAGGAGTAATACGAAGCTGCCGCGCCGCGCCAGAGAGAAAAATGCCAGAGCGAGACCGTGAGCAAAAGAGCAAGAGGGACCGGGGGGGGTGGTGGCGGTAGAGGGAGGACGGGAAGAAGGGCGGGGTGAGGTGGGAGGAGGGAGGAGGGAGGGGGACGGATAGTTAGAGAGAGAGTGAGAGAGAGAGAGAGAGAGAGAGAGAGAGAGAGAGCGAGTGAAAGAGTGAGCGAGTGAGCGAGTGAAAGAGTGAGCGAGTGAGCGAGTCTGGAGTTCCTTCCACTCGCTTTTCCACCCTCTTAACGGCACGCGGAATGTGCCATCAAAGACGCCCGGGATGCTTTGCCCCCACGCGCTGCCGCGCGCCCGCGTATGTGTAGGAGAGGACGAGATACTTTGTTCCGATTCTTTCTCTACACCGCGATGTTTATTCTCCCTCTCTCTCTCTACCTCCCTCTCTCACTCTCTCTCACTCTCTCACTCTCTCACTCTCTCACTCTCTCTCTCTCTCTCTCTCACTCTCACTATCCCTCTCTCACTCTATCCCCCTATCCCTCTATCCCTCTCTCACTCCCTCACTCTCTCGCACTTTATCCACGCGTTCCTTCCTTCCCTTTGTTCGGCGCTTGCACTCGGAGTCTTTTTCTTCTAGAGGCCACAGCGACGACGGCCGTGGAAAATTCTCTTTGTTTTATGGACGAGTGAGGCGCGATAGATAGGCACAGGGTTCTTCGACGTCCATTCTCATCCATTCTCCTAATTTTCAGCGATCCTCACTGAATTTATCTTTGTTCGAAAGTGACTTTTAAATGTACGATTTCTCCTCGGACAATTGGTCGGTGCCAGTGTTCATTTCCACTACGAGCTATATAGGTTGGAATATATTATTCGTAAATTATTAATTATGTGATGTATAGAAATGAGTTTAGGCTAATAATATATACCGTATATACCGTTCACAAAGAAAAAAATCTTTGGTTAAGATGTTTTAATTACAAATGACACGTGCTTTATTATAAATTATTGAAAAGTGAGAGTAATAAATTTTTGTAGAGTATTGATTGCTTAAATAATTGTCTGCCGATATTTCCTCTTCCAATTTATACGAGCGATAGAATAAGAAAATGAAGAAAAGAGTCTTGCGACAACGTGAGTTTGTGAAAAAATAGGAAATGAAATGACCAACGATAACTTCCAAGATATTGGAAGCAAAAGTCGTGGCAAAAAAATACATAATTTCATCGAATTCCTGATAAATTTCAAATCATAGTTATATACAGTAAAATGAACGAGAAGCTCGATTGATAAAGAGAGAGAGAGAGAGAGAGAGAGAGAGAGAGAGAGAGAGAGAATTTGTTCGGAGGGGGGGTAGAAGGAGAAAGGAAGAGAAATCATAAATACTCGGAAGACTTTTCTACGATCCTCAAAGGAAACAGAAGTCGCATAATCTGACAAATCTAACATAACGTAATTTCCTCCGTCTCGTTCTCATCTCTCAGCGAGTTATTTGGGTCATCGCTGGCCGAGGCGAGTAAAAGCTAGTTTCCCTCTCTTCTCTCCTTTCTCATTTTACATCTCTCACTCACTCACTCACTCACTCTCTCTCTCTCTCTCTCTCTTTTTCACTCTCACTCTCAACTCTCTCAGCCCCCCCCCCTCTCCCATTCCGAAATATAGAAAGACACTCGGAATGGGAGAGGGGGGGGGGCTGAGAGAGTTGAGAGTGAGAGTGAAAAAGAGAGAGAGAGAGAGAGAGAGTGAGTGAGTGAGTGAGTGAGAGAGCGATAGAGACAGAAAGACAGAGTGTGTGTCCAAGCGCGTGTGCGTATGTCCGCTTCTGTCCTTCTTCGCAGCGCGCTTTACACGTTGCATTCAACCACCCATTTCCGTGACCCACTTTTATTGCGCGAGATATTATAGGCAGGAAACTTCGTAAAAGTGATAGTCGGCCGTCTTCTGTTTACCACCCGTCCTGATGCCGTATAATCTGTCTTCCTTACCAGGGGTGTTTCATATATAATTTGATGATTATTCGCTGCCGACGAATGGATGCACCGGGGCATGTATGTATGAATGAAGTTTCCTCACATGGGCATTGAACTAAAAATTCCCGGGAAATACGACACTTCACTTCCGCTTGATCTTTTAATGCGAAGAACAATAGTGCACATTCCACTTTACATTTTTTACTTTACCCTTCTTCACTCTTAGTATTTCTGTGCTTTATTCCTATCATTAAGTGCTTGCACAAATAAATTAATATGCCCATTGTTATTAATTATTATCGACGATTATGTAATTATCTGGTAATGCTTAATAATTGGCTGATCACTGTGATTATGTAAATCCAAGTAGCATCGGATTGAATTTCACCTGGACGATTAGAGCATTCTATTTTAAGCATAAATTATACATTTATATCTCATTTACGCGCGAATAGAGTAAAAAATACCAATTTTATCTATGTATGCGTTAAAGCAGCTTGTACATTGTTTGGTAGGCAAGAGGATACAGTCACCTAAATATAGAAATGCTGTCAACTATGCTTTTGAAATATAAATACTTTTTATTCAACATGTAACTCAGCAGTAAATGCCGAACCGATCTCCGTGGAACAGTCATTTCGTAGAGAATTTACTCATATTTACGAAGAAAATGACTCCTGCCAGATTAAAATCGCTCTTGCGGTCTCATCTGAATCATGTGTAGAGCGAAGAAAAGTCTAATTATTCGGCCTACGTAACTATTTAGCTTGCGAGTTGCACTCTTTTGAAATTTCATTTTGTACAACAATGGACATTTATTAGGTAATAACAATAATAAAAAAATAAATTTTTTTCTTCAACATTTGAATTAAAAATAATTATTTACACAGAGTGCAGCTATTATGACTATACGATTTTTAATTCACTATCGCCTATCGTTAAACTACATCAATTTTTATCTAATTTCAGCTCAAGTTTTTTCTTTACCCTCTCGTACGTTCTTAGGCACAATCGTAGAATCAGAAGAAAAGAAAAACACGATAAAAACAACGTTATCCCCCGTATTTACTGCAATTACCCTGGATAAAGAAAATGTAATTATATAATTTATGAGCTTAACGCGTATTGTACATCGTTTTATTAACGAGTCGTGCCTTTTCGTTAAACGAGGACTTTCGTACAATTGGTCAATGAATACGAATCCAGCCATATATTTTTAGCAAACAAGTTTCCAATCCGATTATCATACGTCGCATATAATTATCTTGGGAGCTCCGTGCAACATTTCAATTTCTTTACCTCGTAAAATAATGTTTTTATACATCTGCAAATAGCTAAATAATTGCTTCGCGTAGGCCCGTGACGTTCGAGTTCTTTGCGTTTGGCCGTCCCGTCCCGGCTTTCTATTTATTTCGCGATTCTCACCGACGACAGTTCTTCCTCTTAAGCAGAAGAAAGTAAATTAGTCCAAATGTCGTCGTCTGTTTATCGGTCCAACGTGATACAATGTGATATCTATCCCTCTCCCCCTCCTCTCTCTCTCTCTCTCTCTCTCTCTCTCTCTCTCTATATATATATATATATATATATATATATATATCGCCACGCTCATTGCCTATAACACGACATCGGTCTATATATCTATCTTTATCTATCATCTCCTCCGGGGAAAAGCTCGTGGATGAAAGAGACTGTTGCGCCGGCTTACTGTCAACTTTCTTCGTCTTCTACCCTCCCCAATACGACTGGACGAAATTCCAGTGGCTTCCTCGCGACCGGACAGTCGAGACTCCCGCCGCAAAAAAAGAAAGCAATAATTTAGCACGAGTTCCGGACGAGCCCAGGGGAGAATTCCCAGACGCGCGTCACATTCGCATTCTATCATCGGGTAATTCCCGTTGATGTCGTTGGTAGTTATCCGCGTCGGACCTCTGACCCGCTCGCTCGATAAGCACTAATAAATAGACAATAATAAGTTCAGAGTTAGGCGCGTGTGCACAATCGCGTAATGAATAACCTTCTGTGCACCTTCCTCTCCCTCTTCTCGTGTGCTTACTACCGCCGTCACTGTCGTCGTCGCCGCCGCCGTCGCCGCCGCCGTCATTGCTCCTTCGGCTACGCTCCTCTCCTTCTTCTACTTTTCTTCATCCTTCTCCTCAATCCCCGCTGCGACCACCACTACTACCCCCGCTATCTCCTTGTCCCTCATCCCCCTCCACCCGCCCCCACCTCCTCATCCTCCATCTCCTCCTCCTCCTCCATCAACTCCAACTCCCCCTACAGCGGCGCGGTGGAAGGCCATCGCTGCCTTTGTGTAGGTACGTGTGCTCGAGCTCGCGCTTGTGCAGCGAATAGTTTACTCTCTCGATCTCTCGAGTTGATTTCTTGTTATTTTACTTATACCTCTCTTTCCTTCCTTCCTTCCTTCCTTCCTTCCTTCCTTCCTTCCTTCCTTACTCCCTCCCTTCCCTTCCTTCCCTTCCATACTCTCTTCCTCCCATCCTTCTTTCGTTCATTCGTTCGTTCGTTCGTTCATTCGTTCGCTCTTTCGCTCTTTCGCTCTTTCGCTCTTTCGTTCATTCATTTTTTTATTTCTTTTTTTACCCTTCTTTCCTCATTCCTTTCCATCATTCTTGCCTTCTAGCGCTCTGTCTTTCGGCCTCTCTTGTCTTTCTTTACCCGGCTCACCGACAGTCATGAGCCACGATGGTAACAAACCTGCTGCAAATGTAGTTGCAAATCATGGTCGCTGTCATCCTCGGCTGAAATTGGTCGGCAGTTAGTCGGGAGCTCGTGTAAAATGCGAAATGACTGTTTTTCCTGTAATTTGAGACCAGACAGTTGAGTAGCTGAGAATTTGCATTCGATTGCATCTGAAAAAATAAGCGACGAAATTAGTATGTAATTTGTCCTATTGTGAGCTAACGCGACAATTAATAAAGATCCTTTAATGCCGCCACCTCTTCACCCCCCCCCTCCCCCACACAAACAGAACTCCATCGTTACGCGCACGCGCAAAAATCAATGTTGACCTTTCTCTTTATTTTACAATATAAATGCGTTATAAAGTATATTCGTTAAGAAACGCCGGATGACATTTTTAAACTAATTAATTTCTCATTCTTTATTTCCTTTTATGACTTTGGGCTCATAGTCTATTAATGCGATTTCTCGCTATTCGCTAAGTCGCTTCGAAACTGGTCAGTGCAGACAATAAGATCGAGAGACTGTTCATTAATACGAATCTTTTCCGATGTAAGATACGCGCGAGCTTAACGGCGATTATTCGGCCAATGAATTTTAGTGGCGCAGTGCGCACCTAATGGAAAAAAAAAAAAAAAAAAAAAAATAATGAAAAAAAAAACCCGATTTGTATGTAAATCGCTTGAATACACTAATATTCTTTTCTTTACCTTAGCCATTCATTAGTATGCATTACCATTATATACTTGCGGGTAAACCAAGTTTTTTCCATCGATATTCCTAGTTAACCATCATACGTATTTCCGCTTGATAAGCTTGCTCCCGATCTTCGTATCTCGTCAGCGAAAATGTTCTGCATATAAAGAAGATAAACCGAATGCACTTTCGTATACTTCTTCCATGGCTCCAAGATAACGCAGTTCTAAATTTCAGTATCGTTAAAAAATTTACCGCTCCAAATTGTTCAAACTTTTGTTACAGCTTTTCGGATAGATTTGTTTTCCCGGTACTGAGGCTCGTATAATTTTTCCGAAATTGATTCCCTTTGTGTTAGGAAGTAAATTTTCTGGCAATATACGATTACAAGGACGAACGAAATCTTTAAATAAATTTGTTGTTGAAATTCCATAACTAGCCGTACTTCATGAAATCCCGAGTGTAAAGTCGGCCTCGGAATATAATAAATGAGTCTCTTTATCATGCACGACGGCATGCTCTCTAAATAAATAGAATTAAATGTTGATTGAATCACGATTGGCTAAAATTTAGAAATAGCCTTAGAGTTTAATTTTATCTTCCGAGACCTGCGCTTCTTAAACCTTATTTCCATCAGCATTCAAAGCCGTGGAACGAATCTTCGTTCTAGTAGGATTGATTTTCTTTATCGTGGTGAAGCATTTGCCTAAAAGCAAATACCTTTGTTCTTGAAATTACAACTACTTTTATACGCTCACCCTTCGATTCTCAAGATTTTAAACGATACCGTCTCGTTGCGCGCATTGCGCATGTAAGGTACGTAATCTAAGATTACAAGAGCCAGTAACGCGTAACTTTTCTCTTACTTGCCATGATTTTTTAATTCGTAAGCTACGGCAGTCGTATTTCATCCGGCAGGTCTTTCTCGTCGGTATAATAGTGATCTTTGCGCTCTCTTATTCATTCTACGCGCTCGGTTCCTTAACCTTTTGTCACCTCTTCATCCGCTATTCGCTTTTCCTAATTATTCCGGCAGCAGCGACTTGGTCACGCAGTTTTATTTCAGACTTTTATTGCCTTTGTCTTATTCCCATCTCACTCTCTCACTCACCCGCCCTTACGTATATATGTACATTTTCTATTACATTTCCCCTGCTTGAAACGTTCTTCCCACCTTACCCTCCCCACGACTTTCGCGTATTTCCTTCCACTCTCTCTCTCTCTCTCTCTCCCTCTCTCTCTCTCTCTCTCTCTCTCTCTCTCTCTCTCTCTCTACCGTTTTCCGTTTCCTGTATGCTTCGTTCCCCTTCGAGATATATATCTTATCTCAATTTCCACGGTCTCTCCTCGCCTTGGTTGTCATTCTCTTCATTTCATTTACTTTCCGTTCGTCGAAAAAGAATCCTTGTCTCCAACTCGGGAATTCGTTTTAAATGACCGCTGTCTTGTTTTTACATTTACGTTTTCATTTTGCATTTCCGTTGTGTAATGAAGTACGCACAGTTATTCAAAAATAAATAAATAAATTTATATATACATATATAGGTAAAATTTTTCAATGATTCGATTTTTGTGATAAGAATTGACCGATTTGTGTTACGAATGAAGGGCAAATGACATTGATTTCTCTGCTTTGATAATAGCAAGTTACGTGTTTGAGTACTAAAAAGGAAAATCAATAAACCGAGGTTCATTAATAATAGCAATCTATAGTCATAACCATTTCGAAACTAAAGCAATCTTCCCATATAGTACGTAAATATTCGTCAATTATTCTTGACGTATATTATATAGTACACGTATACAACATATTCATGCTCGCGCACTCCATACAGGGAGCATAAGTGTGAGACAAATTAATATCCCATTGAACCAAATTACCAAATTGAAGTAACCCTTCATGCAGATTAAAGTATCAATATTCATTCTTTATACAGACTACATTACGTATCGCTCAAGCTTACGGCAGTTTTTAAACTCCGCTCGTCATCAAATTAATATTATTTCTTTAGTTTCTAATTAATAAGATAATAGGTTTGATTTTACCCTCTCGAGTATAATTGTCCTGACAACAGTCGGATGAAATTTTTCGACCTTGGTAGCTTACTTTGCATTGTCAAGCTCATGTTGATATTAAAGATGATACCACGTGGAGCCCCATTGACGCGGTAGCAAACCCTATAATCAAAGACAATTAAGTCATTCGACAGCTGAAGGCTGACTTTAGCCAAAGTCAATTTCGCGCGAATTTCTGTTTTTTTTTTCTTTTCTTTCATTTCTTTTTTTTCCTTTTTTAAGAAACTAAGAATACCTTAGCTCCGTAGTTGCGCAATTATCGTGTCGACGACCTCCTCGTTCATCATTATGACTATACACGAAAAAATTAACGATACGACAACAAGGTAGAGTCGCGATATAATTCCCATTCCGTAATAATCATCAACGTATCCAAAATCTTGCGATTTGTCCTCCTCCCTTCCCTCTTCTCTATAATGAATTTGTCTCCTCATTCGATTCACCATTATTCCATTTTTCCCAGTGCCTTTTCCCTCACTATTTTTTCTCCTTCTCTTTCTCTCTCTCTCTCTCTCTCTCTCTCTCTCCTCCAAATCTCATCCTCTGGTGGCTGTATGCGTACGTGTGCATTCTCTCGCTCTCGTCGACCAATAATCTGTTGGTACTTCTCTCCATCTACCCTAACCTGACCTAACCTCACTCATTCTCCCAGTCGGTCTGTCTATACATCCCCACACGAGCATGGCCTCTTCTTCCCCCCTCGCCCTCTCTACCAACCGTCTGATTCCCCCCGTGGTTCCCGCGCCCTTTCCCCTCGCTCGCCACCTAGCTCGCTCATATACGCGCGCGCGTACACACACTTCATCGTTTCACCGGCGAAAGATGGAAAGAGCGATAGAGAGAGAGAGAGAGAGAGAGAGAGAGAGAGAGAGAGAGAGTGTGTGTGTGGAAGGAGACGGCGAGAGTCGACGAGACTATGCTGCACAGATCGGTCGCAGCAGCAACAGCAAACACATAGAGAGAGAGAGAGAGAGAGAGAGAGAGAGAGAGAGAGAGAGAAATGGGCAGGTTACCATGGAAACCATCCAGCAACCGACTGCACGGGCATAACGTCATCCAATCCCAAGCAGAAGCCGCCAGCGAGAGCGAGTACTCGGTGTGTATATATCTAGGGACGCCGGTGGCGAATCGCCGACGACGTAGACGCCGTTTTACCCGAGTCTATGGTTGGGAAACGGTAAGGGGAAAGGAGAGATGGCAGACCATCGAGGAGTTTTAAATAACCTTATGGCATTAATGCAGGCGCGAACTTAAGCTGCAATTGGCGCGCCTTCGAGATCGGCGGCAGTTATCGACACGCGCCACTCTACGCTGATTTGCCGGGTCCACATGGGCCCGTACTTTACTTTATTTCTCGCTTATTCCATTGCCGCAAGTCGCACACAGACGGACGCACGGGTGCTCCCAACGCGATTCGGCCGCGTTAAAGGGAGCGGTAAATTTTGCAGGAAAACGCGAAAACCGGCGCTACTTCCAACCGCCGGCATTCCATTTGCCAGTCCCGCGTTCAGGAATTTCCAGCGAAATAGCTCGTAGACAACGCCAAGTACCAAGAATTTTTTAGCCTCGGCCACGGTACTTGGGCGTTCGGCACTTGCAACTCGTTGCGCCCGATTTCGCTGCTGGGGTCGAGCGAGAGAGTCCCGTGGTCTCGAGCAGCTCCGTTGATAAAATTTATCAGCTAGGCGAGAAAAAGGGCGCATTTGGATTTGACGACGGTCTTGATCGCCGACAGGCATCTTCTTTTCTCGACGTGGCCAATATTATTTTATTCGCGCATGTCCCGGCTTATTGTTTCTCTTCCAAGACTTCCTTGGTAGCCACGAATCCCTTTCGAATCCCCCTTCGCAACTCCATCGATGGAGATTGGTCGCGTGGACCGTGTCGACGTTCTCTCGCTTTACTTCGACGCGAATTCGCCGCGGACGATTACTCCGTTTTAACTCCCCGAGAGCCCCTTCGTCCCCTCTCGTATCTCCCATTGTGTTTGCCAATTGTATATCCATTGTACTTGCTCCATTACGAGCAAAGAGAGCCATTAACGCAATCGAACATTTAATCAGCGAGACCTTAAATTTACTTATCTACTTATTGCGCAAGTAGCGCTAAATCAAACTATTAACCAGCTGGCATTTATAAGGAACAATTCGAGAAATGGTAAACAGCGCTGACATTATTATCCGACGTCACGCAAGAGTCCCGCAAATCTCAATGGCTGGATCGATTTCGGCAACGTTTTCCCGTCTATAAAATTCAATTCTCCTTTAATTCACTGGCCATTTAGAATGCGCGACGTTAGAGGTGCGCACAAACGTTAAAGCCTTTCCAATCTTCGTTCCTACGTTATTTATAAATGGTCTTGAGCGAGATTAAAGTGCGTCGGTGGAAGTTTAAGCGAGAAGCTCGGTGCTAATTACCAATCGGTATTGCCACTCTCTCTCTCTGTCTCTCTCTCTCTCTCTCTCACTCTCTCTCTCTCTCTCTCTCACTCTCACTCCCTCACTCCGTAATATATATAAGCTTCTAATGCAGCGTCTACGGTTCTTTGTATTTTTATAGGGTATACATTATTTGGAGTAGTGCGCGCGGTATCGAATCGATTTCACATTACGCAATTCATAATCCAAGAGTCCGAACGGATGCAACGCGTATCAATATTCCATCCTTGTCGTTCGCGCCGCACATTCACAATCTGTAAATCGACGACTCGTGTCTCGGCGCCCCTTTTCTATACACAACCACCACGACCTTCTCTTCCTTCTCTACCCCCTTCCCGAATCCTCTCCCACCCCACCCCTTGACGCTCAGACGCCCCCTTCTTACCGTTCCCTCCGCCCGCCGTCCCACCGCCATCCTCCACTAACATGCTTTTACAAATTCAAGGATCGTCGACTTTACAGGGAGCGAGCAGCCTTTTCGGATTATGTCGCGATGAAAAGAAGCGCGTCCCGAATCGCTTTACACTCGCCTATTACACTCGGCTTTGCCGGCAGCGCCATTTTCACCTGCGTTAAGCCCAACCAGCCACTACACCCGAGCATTTCCATATTACGGAGGTATTTTCATTTGCGGCCTGCACAATGTCGCGCGCCGACAATCCTCTTGATTTATTCGTAATTAGTTAAGCGTGAAAAATGAGTCGCGCGCGCGCACTCTCTTCGCGAATGCTACGGCTATATATAATTATTTGACGCCCGAGGAAGGGAGACTGGGCGAACAAAAAAAAAAAAAAAAATTCCGTGCCCACGTCATTTTGTGCATAATAATTAATATCGGTCTTACATTTCGACATTGTACTTGGACCAAAGTGTATATTAATCATTCCCAACGTTTAGTTTACATCCCTATGATCGCATCCTACAATGAAAAGTATAACCCCCCCCCCTCTCGCTCACCTTCTCTCTCCCTCTCTCTCCCTCTCCCTCTCTCTCTCTCTCTCTCTCTCTCTCTCTCTCTCTCTCTCTTACTCCTGGTACCAATAGCTCCATCTTCCATCAGGACTACTACGGCACATTAATGAGCTGCCCGAGATAAAAGTCGAACAATTCCTATCCTCTATTTCGTAATGCGAAAATAAGGAAAATACTTAAAGTTGCTCGGTCCTCGTCATTACGTCGCGCTCACATCCGCCAAGAGGAGAAAATCGAATCGACGCGGTAATTGTGTCGAGCTGCCACCAGCCGTCCGACTCAAGAATAGCTCGCTCGCAAGTACACATCCTAACAACACCCTTACATAATTAATGGCTGATAATCCGCTTTGGATGGATGCCGTGAAAAATGACTCTCCTACGACTCGCTTCCAATTACATTCGTCCGCTGCTAATAAAAGGTCTTCCATGGAAATTCCAAAGCACTTTGTCATCGCTTAAACGCGATATCAATTACCAGGCTTCGGATAATCCGGCATGCTAATCGACTAGGAAATCCATATTACCCGCCAGCCCCTCCTCGTCCCTAATTCGTATAATTTCTTTACTGAATTAATTTAGGGAAAAAATTCGGCTTGATCAATGTTATTGGCGGCGCGGGATAGAGAGTCAGGCCGATCGCGCTTTCTACGTCATCCGTTGACAAATAAGGCGCTAATCGATGCCCATTTTGCTCAGTGTGCTATAACATTGCATCGTTCGGCACGGCACGGCACTCGGGGGCCTCCCAGTCAAAATATAATAACGCCTCGGCCATTATGCGCAACGTTCCCGATGCCCCGCGAGCGACGCAGTGCTGCGACGCTAATTAAAAGTGAAACTGGCCTCCGTGGCGCTCTAACGCGAACCGACCGACGCCTCGACGCTTATTGGGAGCGTAATGGCGCCCAACAATGGATCGAAGAGATAGACGACGAGAGTGAGAGAGAGAAAGACGAGTGAGGAGAAACGAGAGCCAAGCGGCATCGATACCGTAACGCTATGAATGCGTCGCGCGATGAAAAAGAATCGAAGGATAAAGGAGGCAAAAAGTGGCCACATCACCGAACGACAACTCCAAGAAACACGTGACTGAGTGCCAAGGTCGAAAGTGAACGGTAAATTGTGCACTTATACATAGAGTAGCAACTTATACAAGATCGATCGATCGATCGATCGACTTATTCCCGCGAATCTAGAGTCGAGTCGTCGAAATATCTTCCCGAGCGCGATTTATCGACGATGACCCGTCAAACGCAATCTCATGTATGTATACCCTTTCTATTCATGATCCGAATAAATCGTTCGACTAGTTATACTCGTTTTACGGGGCAGGGGCGCGGGGATGGAAGGCGGTGTAGAGGAGAAGTGTGTTTCTTCATTTAATAGGGATTTCCCGAGTTAGTTTGAAACTAGGCGGACGCCTCTCCGTCGCCTTCACTATCAGCCTATTTGCATTTCCATAATGTTTCAACGCATCATCGGGCACAATTAACCGCTTCACCTAAAAACGCAGCCGCCGTTACATACGCTTAAAGAGACCCCCGACCTCCTAAGCCGCTGTCATCATCATGCGCTGCATCCTTCTCCACTAGGATGCGCGACGCGACTTCCCACACCATCGACAATTCCTGCACATCGAATTTCGGATCTAAGGCTTGTGAGGCGTGAAGGTGTAGTGGTACTGGTGATGGTGGTGGCGGTCGTTGCTGGTTGTTGGTTGCTGGTTGCTGGTGTCTACGGCGGGGGGGGGGGTGGCAGACATCGGGGTTACGACATGCTCGGAGCCACAAGGGCGGCCGTATCAATCATTCTCCTAAACGTCCTGGCCTTGCTTACGTGTCCAGCCTCTCCTCGGCGCAACGATCGCACAAGCTCCCCGAGGGAACTCATTAAACGTCAAACTAAAATCTAAGCTCGCATGTCACTTGGACATTGATACGGTAACTACTCTCGTCTAGGATCTTAATATCTCCAAACAAACCGGTGCTTTGCCGTTTAAACTGCTTTTGTTAAGCCGGCGCGCAGAGTCTACAAGTTGGCAATGTGGCGCGGAAGCCCAAGAGAGTCGCGCTCGTACGCTGTGACCTTGCCTACTGTCACTCTCTCTCTCTCTCTCTCTCTCTCTCTCTATCTATCTATCTATCTATCTATCTATCTATCTATCTATCTATCTATCTATCTATCTATCTATCTATCTATCTATCTATCTATCTATCTATCTATCTATCTATCTATCTATCTATCTATCTATCTATCTATCTATCTATCTCTATCTCTATCTCAATGACTCCGCCACTCTTCCTAACGCGGCCGTTCTCGCGGTCCCAGCGGTGGCACCCGCTATTCCTACTTTCCTCTCAGCCCCCTACCCGTTCTTCCTCCTCCCCGCTCCTCGTGCCGAGCACATTCGACGTACGAACGCGTCTCGATGAAATCAATGCCGTGTCTCGCGCTACTGCCCTTCTTGTAATGGAATATAATGTAGCTTTCAAAGCTCTTCTATCGCGATGTCTTATCACGCGAGCCTCCCGAACAACAACGTTAGGCTTGCGAGGTGATTTATGAAAGGATCGGAATTTATGCGCGTATTGTCATTGCGAGAAGGCTGAACTTTCTGGACTTTCATTAGGACGGCCGGGCTCTCGCGGCTCTCCCTCTTTCCGGCTGCCGTTGCCGCTGCCGTCGCTGCCGTCGTCGTCGTCGTCGTCGTCGTCGTCGTCGTCGCAGCACGACCGAACGAAAGAAGAATCGACTTTATTTACAATCCGATGACTGGCGTCTTTCTAATCGGCGTAGAGGCTGAAAGGAAATTGCCGAGCGTACCGTTCGCACGCTCCTTACACGCTACTCGAGCAGCGCTTCGGCTCGTCTCCTCTTCTCCATTTTCGTCTCCGGCTTTTCCGATACGATAGCGCGCCTCCTCCGCTGGCTACTCGTAAACGCAATCTGAAAAAACTCGCTCGCTACTATTCCCCGTCTAACTAGCGAGTCTCAATTCCAGCGTGATTCGGCCCACTTGCAAGCGGCCATAGGAAGCGACTATCTCGGTAATATCTCGCCGCGCATGCGACGGTTAGAATACCGCGCAGCGTGATAGACATTAGTCTGCCGCTATATCGACATACGTTAATGCGCCGTTGTCGTTAGAGGAGCGAGAGCTCGTAAGGAAGTTGTATCGCGTATGCTGGGGACATCTCGCTACCGGCCGTTTATTCGTTAGCCGCTAGTGACGTGGAGAATGAGGGGGGAGCAAGGGAAGCGAATTGGCGGTGAGGGGAGGGGGGGAGGAGGAGGAGGGGGAGGAGGAGGAGGAGGAGGAGGAGGAGGAGGAGGCTCTTATCGATAATGGGCCGTGTCGTTGGGACCGAATTTGATAACATTTGCTTCTCGGGGGAGACGCTCGCGAGGCCTCGTCCGACTTTTCAGGAATGATGGGAAAAAAATTATAGCCGACCTGACCTTGCGATTGATGCCCTAGTGCAGACGGATGAAATTGGGTCATAGCGCCGAGAGTCTTAGCGTCGTTCCGATCCGTTTAATGAAGGAGCGGCGCGGATTGTCCATTCCATTATGTAGTTGGGCCGATGATTATTTTAAATTTGCAGCCGATCGTAAATCGATTGTTAAGGTTATGGCTTGAAAGGTGTTATTATGGCATATCGATCGTTGATAAGTTTTCAGTTGTATTTCAACGCGATTATATCTACAAATGTTTTCGCGTCGTTATTACTCGTTCCCCGTATAGAATATCACCGTGTAATATTTTGTAGATTGTGATTCGCCATTATTTCGCTCGTACAACTGGCGCTCCACGGCTACATTTTAATGTAGACGAGGCTGTAATAATAGGCAATTAATGGCCGTTGATTAAAGTCCTTTTTTTCTTAACTTTTCTTTTCTTTTTGCGTGGAATAAACGTGCTTTTCAATTAGTTCTGAAATATTCGTCGTTTCGTAAATTCGAGCTTTTTCTTCGAGCCAATGTATTAAGGAATTAGATTGGTTTTCCGCTGCAGTTGAAATTTATCACTCGATAACTGTGCGAATGTATGTCCGTCGTCGTAGATAAGTATAAGGGAATTCGCTTACGAGTTTCGCACTGGCAAAAGTGTCCCGACAACTGTTTTGAAATATAGATTAATATTTTGTTGGTAAATCGTCCATTCCAATAAGATTTTCATTCTTAATCGATGATTTGGTGATTTTGTTTTTTGTATTCAAAACTTAATGATCGACCTATTCAATTTACAAAAACAAAGTCGATCAGCCGTTACTATAAATTAAATATCGAGAAAAAATTATTTATTTGAACGTACGGTGCTTTCCATTCGAATATTTTCATTCGAAATCAGATTTAATCGGGTCCCTCATTTTCCACTACAATACCAACTACTTTTCCATTCATTTTCGTCATACACGCCCACGTGAATGTATAGGAAACTCAACTTTGAAATTTCGATAATAAATTGTGCTTCTACTTAAATCGAGGTTACAATATTTTAGCGCATTTACAAAATATTCTCGAAAAATTTGTCTAACATGACTTACCTACTGCGGTTAATGTTTATGCGCAACATTTTCGCCAGTGACGCCACAACGACGAAAAATTAATCTTGGCGAAAAAGTGCAACAAACAACAAATATTTACATCAACTTCTTTAGTCGTAAATACTCTTTCCAAGATACTTTCGTATTTAACAAGGTAAACTAAAAGAAAAAGGATATATCAGTAATTAAATGACATGTTGGCATTATGTTTAAGAAAATCTTTATTTCCGCGTTTTAGCAACATGTCTTCATAAAACTCATTTCCAAAGTAATTTACAATGTATCGCGTGGTAAGGTAAAGGAAAGTTGCCAGCTTTTACATATAAAAACTTTAATCTCGAGAGATCTTTACGTACGAAGATTTTTGCGACAAAGGATTTTACGACTTATTTGAGATCTTATTCGTTCGTACTATAATAAAGTCATAAATCCAAGTTCGCGCGGCGTAACTGCAAGGACGATGACGCCGACGACGACAAGACGACGACGACTACGACGACGATGCCGACGACGCCGACGACGACGACGACGACGACGACGACGACGACGACGACGACGACGACGACGACGACGACGACGACGACGACGACGACGACGACGACGACGACGACGACGACGACGACGACGACGACGACGACGACGACGACGACGACGACGACGACGACGACGACGACGACGACGACGACGACGCTGACAACGATATCGACGGCAATGACGAATATGACGATGACAGAGACAATGGCGATGACGAAGAAGACGAGGATGATTATAGCAACGGCCACACTGTCAGCTAACTATGGTTGTGCGTATCGATAGCCCCTTAGATGAGAAAGAATGAGAAAAAAATGTGACAAGTCACAGTGAGTACAAATCTCAATCACAATCGGTTCGTGTATGGCCTCGATTATGTGGCGACTGTATACACTAAGTGTGTAACGGTAAATATCGAGCGCGGAATCGCGCCAGCGCGACGCCCCGTAATATACCGTTAAAAACCTTTTCGAAGTATCCGCGAATAGTTCGCCATTTCGCGGATATAAGGAAAAAAATTCAATCAAACAAACAAACAAATAAGCAAACAAACAAACAAACAAACAAACAAACAAACAAACAACGAACACACGAAACAACGAACGACTCCATCTCGTTTGCCTAGTGTTACTCGTACGGCTTCAACAAGACAAAAAGGAGGTTAATACAAATGGCGTTGAATGTTCATCGTTTAACGATATTTATTACTATCGTATATTAATTTATTGATAAGAAGCATCGACGATTTATTGCATTTTGTCGCCAAGCCTTCGATCTTTTAATCATAAGATCGACGATTAGGTTTTAACGGCAACCGTTCTGTTCTGTCCCGCTGATAAATTTGCCTCATCAACAATTTATATGTAGAAATATAATGTCGTAACATACTTTCCGCGAGCATTTGCAATGACATTAATCATAAAAATAAAATTCGTTGCTTACAAACAATAATAGGAAAAATGGTATCTAAAAAAGCATTACGATAATCAAATGTAGCATGCTGTTTACGAGATATATAATAAACTTTTCTCCCGAGACTTTGAGGGACACGATTGATGGACCATTAAAATCATGCCGTACTTTTAATTTCCAAATGTTTTAATTGAAACGCCATGTACAATGAAACTTTACACCACTAGAGGAAGCTGGGATAACGAGGCCCATTTTCTAGTTTCTCTTGTTCTTCATGTTCTTTTTCTTCTCCCTATTACTTTCCCTTCTTTCTTTCTTTTTCTAACTTCGTTCCACATCATTTTACTTCTCTTTTCTCGTATTCAATTCCCAGATTTTTGATCACTCTCTTTGCATCGTGTAAACTAGTGGGGCGACGAGTTCAAGTTGGGCAAGCCGTCTTAAACGTTTCATCAAACTCAATAAAGCGCTTATGCGTCGAATGCGCGCGGCGAAGCCAAAGAGCGAGCGATCGGAGGAGAGCGGTATTAGGGCGAATATTACGGCATTATCCGCAGCATCAAAGGCTAGCTGCTGCGTTTGTGACATCCCCCTGTAACCCCCCCCCCACAACCCAGCGATATCCATGCTAATAATGGAAGTGTGCGAGATATTTGGGCGCGAGGGTAAGGCCGTCGATAGAGCGATAGAGGAGACGAGGCGTCGCTAATGAAAAACGTTCAAACTGGCGCCGACTGCGATGTGGAGTAGGTCGCTTCCAGTGAGGACGAGCTAATAGTTATCGCCGAGGCCTCGCGCGAATTCGGCGGGGGATACGTGACGACAAAATAGCCGAGCGCTGCAAGGGGCACGCGGGTCCATAATATTACGAGCGCGAAAACGACGGGGGGATGAACCGTTTAGCGAATGAGCATTTAGCTGTGTGAATGGGGGAATGGGCGGGGGCGGAGGAGGTACGACGACGGCGGTACGGCTAATTAGCGGTGGCCCGAGAGATTCCGGAATTATCGCCGCTCTGACGGCTCGCTCGCCTAGATAAAAAGGCCGAGAAGCAACGCGAGCGCGGGAGAAAGCGAGCCGTTGTTTAATACCGCCGCCGTCCTAGATTTCAGACTCCCCCCCCCCCCAAGACAGTGAAAGGATTTTCATTTTTTATGGCCTGCGCTCGCGCATTTATCCGCTCGTGGCCGCGATTCCCATTATCCGGTCAGCACTCGTCCTTTGTGCGCGTGTAAAATGGCCCCCGACATAGGCACGTTGGAGCCGAGCCGGAAAATTCCGCCCAACGGCTCTCCGCGTAATCCGGCTACCTTCGAATTTTTCACGCGGAGAGGCGATTGGCGCAAGCTATCGGGCACGACTTCTTCTCTAGTGCCACGAAGCTGTTGGATAATGCGTCGTTGTTAGGCGGGCTCGAGCTAACAGATCGAATTAAAATTTGTTGCGCAACTACGTATGCGACTTGAGATGGGCTTTTCGGGGGCGGGACGGTAAAGCGACGGCGGCGGCGGCGGCGGAAGGAGATTTTATCCCTGCCTTTCTCGCGTACGAATGCACGCATGCACGCATACCACGCACGCACGTATGCACGCATGCAGGCATAAACGTCCGCCCCTATTATTAAAATGGTCTTGGCTCTGTTCTCTGTGTAGAGTGAGTTGCCGTTAGATAAAATGATGCCTGAGCGAACGGAAAGTCTCGCGTTGCTCACGACTCTTTCTCGAACTGTTATGGATCGAATGGAAAGGAGGACTGACGAGCGGCAGCACGAATTCCTGTGGAAATAAATATTGTTTAATTAATTCGGCGAACGACGGAGCGCATTAGAGTTGCTCGAACGCATTATTTCTCGGCAATAATCGACTCGGAAAGTTGGTTTCATTACTAGATTAGCAGTCGCTGTGACTGTCTTCCACGCGGGCGAGTACAACGAATGGCTGAGTCATTACGATATCGTTTCTAAAGACCGATGACTATTACGACGACACACTTTCGTCGTGGAGGAACAGCGCGAGTCAAGCAGACAAGGACCTCTCGAGACTCTCGGGAACCCAAACAGAATGCGCCATCTGTCGCGGCACCTGCGAACCGTAAGGCAATCCAATCGATTCTCTCGTTTCTCTCTCGTTTCTCTCTCTCTCTCTGTCTATCTGTCTCTCGTCTCGTCTCTCGCTCTCTCCCTCACTCAGTCACTCCCTCATTCACTCACTCACTCACTCACTCACTCACTCACTCACTCACTCACCCACCCTTCCCTTCCCCGTTGTCCCGAACGCCCTTTCTCACTCCGCTTCTCTCTGATCTTATTCACGAGTTGCTTTTAGTGTGCGCACCAATGCCGGGGGAATAAAGGAAGACTAGACGTGTTATATACTGCAGGAGGATTAAGGACGATGAGAGACAAAATTTGATTTTATGAGACAGGGTAATTATTAAATGGAAGCTTTCGGTGCACCGTTAAACGAGCACATGATATTTTATGCACTTTTAGTTATTTATTTTATTCATTTTTGTTGTTGTTCACGCCCCCCCCCCTGTTGGCCACTATTTCGACAATTTTTTTTCTTCCTATGGCTCTCTCTTTCTTTCACGCGCTCTTTAATAAGACCCACACGGGATAGATGACGAATCATATAAAGTTGGTATACCGGCCGACACATCGTGTTTTCAATAAGTAACATATAAAAGGCAAGAATCTCAAGAATGTAGCGCTCGCATGTACGAGTCCGCCTTATCGGCGTTAATAGCAATCCTTTTTGTTTTTAAATTGCTAGTCAATAAAATTTATATTGAAATATTTATGTACGTCGCGAGGCTTTCTTTTTTTTTTTTTTTTTTTTTTTTTTTTTTTTTTTTTTTTTTTTTTTTTTAAAGGATTTATTGCGACATGACGCCGGAGAGTCCAAATATAAGTATAAAGAACAATGAAGAACTGAAGAACGGTAAATAGGAATATAAAATTACATTCTTTAGGCAAACGGCCAGACTTCTATGACCAAGAGGGAGAGAAAGAAACGACAGAGGCTGTACTTCAGCAGCATACATAGTAGTATACCGTGTCTCGCACGCGCACACACACATGGGACGATGATAATCGAATTGGAAAAAAGAAAAGAAAAGAAAAAGAAAAGAAAAAGGGAAAAAAAAAGTAAGAAAAAACAACAAGGCACTCAGCTCGTTTAAAACGGTAAGCCTCGTTGAGGCTGTCTCCCCTAGATTCCTCAATCGCGATCGTTCCACGAGGATGAGTTTTTGTTTTTCTCTTGCGAAATAAGGTAGTTAGGATAGTGAATTTAAATGAATGTTGCGTGCTAGCGTAAGTAATTTTTCATTATAATTTTCTTAGCGCTATCCTTATGCGCTGTGCCCCGACAAATTACATAATTGTCCCTTTTCATTCGAATCTACTCTTCTAATGGACTTTGGAATCTGCCGCTGACGGATTTTCCATTTTGGATTTTGCTCGTGAACGATTAACTAGTGCAGGAGCTTTTCTCGGTGGCGTCGAAGCGCACGTTTGTTGGTCGCGCGATTCCCTATTTATCATGCAATGCGTCTGAGCTCGTGTCTCGCTTCCTTCAAAGAATCGCTTCTTCAAAGAAAATCAGCTGGCCAAAATTCGTGCCATTTTCATTTGATAGCGAAGGAATAAAGTAGCCAAGCCAATAGGACAACGCGTTATACCATCGAATGTTGGCCAAAATCATCGAGATCTTCAGTGCCAAGGTGGATCCGCTAAACGAACTTATCGTTTAGTCGATCGGTGAATTGGACTGCCAAAACTGTCGCATCGTCTCGGCAAATTTTACCTTCGGCTCCAAGTGCCAACAGAATGGAATCGAATTGAATCGAATAGAATGGAATCGAATGGAATCGAATGGAACCGAATGGAATCGAATCAATTTACTCGTGCTTTATAAGCTGTTTGCCTGGCTTCTATGATACAACGCGCATTGTATCGGTATCGCCTCTAAAAACTTGCCAATTACACGGATAAGTGGTCGTAATAATGTCGATCACGATCTCAAAATTACATTCTAACCAGACCTCTCAGTTTTGCCACACGTTCCGGACTTCGTTGATCGAAAGGGGGTTGAGACGGACGGGGGATGGTAGTAAATAAGAGGAAAAGAGAGAAAGAGAATAGTGTGTAGTGAGCGCGTGAGACAGAGTGAGCAATATCAAGTGTTGAAGAGTCTTTGCAGATGCTTACCTCGAAATTCAGATAATTCAGAAACAAAAACAAAAACAAAAACAAAAAAAAATGCACGTCAAAAAGCGAACTTTTGTACAAATTCGTCTAGCTGGATAGTTGACCGTTTGCCAATGACCGAATATAAAAATAAAATTGTCTGGCTTTATTAATAATCACGTCGGCTTCGTGGAACCTTTCCATACCCGCCGGTGTCATTGAACATCTGAAGGGGGTTTTGGGTGCCGAGGGTCGAGCGCAGGAAGGGGGAGGGAGCGGCGAGCGCGCGTTGCCGGGGCTTTGTAAGTACTTCCGGGCGTCGCTCCTCTCTACACGAGGTGAGAGCAACACGTGCTCGGCTTTCCGGCAGCAAAGCGAACGAGATCTTTAAGACGATGTTGGTGCGAGGTGCGAAGCCCAGGCATCTGTCATATCTGAGCGTAGAAAGGATCATAAGGATGGGTGCCTCCGATGTTCATTCGCCGTTGGAACATGCCTGGCCACGACTAACGTACGTATTTGAAATATAATGAAATCAAGCCTCTCGAGACTCGATTCATCGTGAAAGAGTCGTCGTCGTCGTCCTCGTCATCGTCGGGACGTTGGGTTTTGTTGAATACTCCGGTGGCTGGCTGCGTTATAGGGTGCGCGCGCGCGCGCGCGCGCACGACACGAATTCCTCTCTTGTATCGGCGGCGAAAGTCGAATTTAATATTGGCCGAGATGTCAAGTTAGCGAAAGTGCTTTGCCCGATCAACGTGCATACTACTGTTTGCGCGCACGCACACGCGCGCACACACACACACACACACACACATACACACACACATATATACACAGAGCGCACGAACATCTCAACTATAAAAGAAGTTGTTCGCACGTGTCGAGCAGTAGCGACAACTCATTCGTATTGTTATTAAAGTATGCTCAACATTTTAATTGCCATATCGGCCTGACTTATCTGTCAATATCCAATCAATATCGTTCCCCCTGCGCACTTACTTAATCAACAAACGAGCAATGATGAGTAACAACAGTTCCACTGCATTTCAGTCAGTTGGAGTTTAGCCATAATGAAGCGATAGTCTATGAAAGGCCGACGCTGTTTTTATTCATTAATCAACGAAGCAAAGCATAAACATTGTTATTACATTGTGGGGGGTGGCAAGTGGTAAGCATTGCATTAATACGCACAGCTTACAATGGACTCCTCTAATATCCGTCGATCTCCGTGAGCGAAGGACGCAGAGTGTCGAGAAGAAATTTTTTGGCGAAATAAATACGTAATTTACGGGCGGGGTGGGAGAAGGTGGCTCGTCAGACAATTATTTCATTAATAATCCAGGAGTTAGTAGACGCTCGGGCCGTTGCTCGTGAGTCCTGCGTACGCAGTAGTCGGCCACTGCATCAGGCAGTGCACGCAAAATGCCAATTTCCGTTTATCGAAATAACGAATGCGATGAATCACGGCCGTCGTGGCCGCGATGGTTGTGCATAAGTTTGCGTATTAAATTTCGACGTAGACGAGGAGAAAAAAATAAAGAAGCACGAGGGGGGAGAGGGACGGAGGCGTTGACGGTGGCATCGGCTAAGGGGGTGGAGCGTGACGGCGGAGCGGGAAGGAGGAGGGGGCGCCGACGACGACGGGAGGACTGGCGGGAGAGAAAGAGGGAGAAAACGCGCGTACGGCAGGTAACAAAGCAGCGTCCGATGGTCGAGCGCAGGTGAACAACTACTAGCAGGAGGAGCGGCTCGTTCGGCAGGGAGCTCTCCCCCCACCCCACCCCCAGATGCCTCCCCCCCTCCCCCGACCATTCCCGCCCCCTCCGCCCCTCGCCACCACAATGTCCGCCCTCTCTCCCGACCGAGCTCAGTGCACAGGATGCGCTCGTTGGCTTCTAAGCCAGCGAGTTCTCCTCCTCTCCCATCTCCTCGTCCTCGTCCTTCGGCCCTTGCGTGTTATATCGGGACGCGGGCGCACGTGTCCGTGCTGCGGCGGCAGTAGTGGCGGCTACGGCGGCTACGGCGGCTACGGCGGCTACGGAGGCTACGGCGGCTACGGCGGCTACGGCTACGGTTACGGCTACGACTACGGCGGCGGCAGCGGCGGCGGTAACGGCGGCGGTAGCGGCGGCGGCGATACACGCAGAGGCCGACGCGAGTCGCGCCGCCAGTCGAGTGCAGCGAGCGAGACTAGCGCCCCGACGGCACCGCGTCCCTACGAACCGCCATCACGGACGCCAAGCCCACCACGTGCCCCCTGCCCGCGACGGTGCCCTTCTCCTCTTGTACGATGCCACGGCGAGTCCGAGTCCCGCTTCGCTCCTAGAGGATGATACATTCGGGCCTCGAGGTGCTGCAGGGCCTCGTCAGCTACCTTCTGGTCTCAGGTGCGCCGATCATAATCTTCTCCGCGACACCTTGCGTCTCCCATCTCCATTCCCGCCTTCTCCCTCCATCTCCGGGTATTTAGAAAATTTCATTAAAAGAATTTTGGTAAAAGTTGAGTCGCTCGAAGCTACTAAAATTCGCTACCACGATTCAAGCTCTCTTGCGTCCGCTTTACAATTACACTCGCACAAATTATTAACGCCATCTCTCTGACACATTCCCCACGTTAACTCTGGCGTAATAAGCTTAAATCAGTCCCTCGTGTGTGGCGTGTCTTCTTTCCTTCATTTTTCGCCATTCCCTTTCTTTATCTTCCTCCCCTCTACGCACCATCCCACCGACCCCCTCTTCGTCGTTCTCACTCTCTCACTCTCACTCTCACTCTCTCTCTCTCTCTGTCCTTCCCCTCTCCCTCTCCCTCTCTCTCTCTCTCTCTCTCTCTCTCTCTCTCTCTCAC
>NW_011948436.1:3740485-3752408 GCF_000503995.2 Ceratosolen solmsi marchali | reverse complement strand
CTCTCTCTCTCTCTCTCTCTCTCTCTCTCTCTCTCTATATATATATATATATATATATATATATATTTATCCATCTATTATTTATCCATCTATTTATCCATCTATCCATCTATCGCGCGTTCGTTTGTTCGCTCGGTCGCTCGGCTTCTCGGCAGATGCAGCGAGCGAGAGGGCAGTTGTCGTCGTCGTCGTCGTCGTCGTCGTCGATGCGACCGCAGCCGGCTGACACGCGGCCCCCGCCTCTTACCTATCCTTCCGCGCTTTTGCAGGAGGCCGTAATTTCGCCGGCCGAGTGTCCGCGAGCTCCGACCGTCCGCAGGATACGCGAGGCGCAGTGCGGGGGATGAGCCGGCCGGTTTAGCGGTCGTAGCCGGCCCCAATGCTTGGCCGCTTGTCATTCGGCCCGGTGTGCCGTTCTTGAAATAGTATGACGCCGCGATCGCTGCGTGCCTCCGTAAGCATCGTAATCCTCGTATACTCCGCCCTGGTGTTTAACATCAAAGTTAGTTAGACGCCAGAAGCGGATGGGTGCCAGTGTGTTATACCTGTTTTCGAGTTGCGACTGCTAAATATTCCGCAAGAAGTGGACCCCACAACATTGTCCGCAATTAATTTATCGGGACGTCCCAGACTTTTTCTCTTTTCACTTTATTTCCAATTAACGACGGTGTCTCCGTGATTGTGAAAGGTATGCGCGTGGAAGGTTATAGGCATGCGTTGCCAGATTGAAAATCGCATCCGCGCAAATGTAGTGGCCTATTGGTGAAAAAGCTTCTGATAAAATGGATTGAAGAGTCGGGGGAAAGGAGTAGTGAGATGAGCCAACGTCCATTGTGCAATGAAAAATTCAATGTTTGAATTCTCGGTAGAAGAGCGGACGGAGCTTATACTTATTGTAATTCTATATTTAGTTGTACCGGCAATTATGATTGTTGCGCAATACTGCAAACGCGCCATAGTTGTTGTTTTCTTCTCCTTCTTCTCCTTCACCTTCCTCTTCATCTTCTTCTTCTCCTACTACTTCTTCTATTTTTTCAGAACGTGACTATCCAGTGGTTTTACAGGTATTTAATTTAAATGTAATACGCATGCTATTGCTATTATCTCTGGGATTTTTAAATATTCACAAGGATGGAGATATAATGGGTATGCAATCGGTAATGTGCTATTTGATCGACAGGAGCGTATGATCTTTGCTTTGATCGTTATTGTAAAGGGACGCGCGGGATGGGATGGTCGAGGCGTAATATTTATCTTGTTGGCGAGTTAGCCAACGACAACTTGCGACAGAATTTCATCGTGCTATTATCTATTCCCACTTGACTACGTAATGCTTGTTATGATGTGTGGGGGGGGGGGGATATAGGAGGGTTAGTAGATGATGGGGTGGAAAAGTTCGGCTGGGAAAAACTATCGTCGGCCGCAACGTACGTGCGTGCACAAGTACGCGCATTAATGTGGTTAGCGATAGGTGGACCGCAAAAATAGGACAAAACTTGAGCGCCCAAGCGTCCTATAATTAGATGGAAAATGCAAAATGAGAGAAAAAGATATTGGCGCGTATGCGAGCGCGAGTGAATGTGATGCCACTCTAATGACTAATGACACGGACGTGTATACCGGCAAGATAGCATTTACACCTCGGAAGTCATTAGCACTCGGATTTCGCTTCCTTAGATTTCCGGTCAGAAGTCCTTTTTTCCTTGTCGTTTTTTCTTTCTTTCCATTTTTTTTTTTTTTTTTTTTTTTTTTCCTTTTTTTTTTTTTTTTTTTTTTTGTCACCGACTTTGAAAATAAAAACAGGGGGTTGGCCACACGACACGTTAGTAGTAGCTGTTTGGTTGGTGCCATATTGAGAAGCGTACACGTGAATTAAAAATGAGGGCGAAATACAGAGAGAGGAGCCGACTTAGCGAGCGATACGGGGACAGGAAGAGGTAACAAAAGCGGAAGGAAGTAACGAGAAAGTAGGACTCGTACGACTTGTTTCCCAGCCGAGACTCGTATACACGTATACAATAATAGGCACCGAAAGAGCGAGCGAGCGAGTAACTGAGATATAGAGAGAGAGATAGATAGATAGATGTGTGGTATGATAGAGTGTGTGAGTATGCGCGCATGTTTTGTGTGTGCGTGTGTGCATGTGACAGAGTAAAGTTAACATCCATCCGACGAAAAAGCGTTCTTAGCTTCTATCTCACTCTCTCTCTCTCTCTCTCTCTCTCTCTCTCTCTCTCACTGGTGTACTCACGCTTTACGACCTCGCAGTATATAGTTGATTTGCTATTGGTTGCTCTCACGCTTCCCTGTTCCATGGTTTGCTTGTGCGCTCGCTCGCTCGTTCCCCTTTTCTTTCTTTTTAACCCCGGCGCAGAGCGCACGATCGGCCCGTATGTTCTTCTTTCCTTCTTCGTCTCCTCTCTCTCTCTCTCTCTCTCTCTCTCTCTCTTCCTAGATTATTTCATATAGGGTGGTTGAAAAACAAACTAGTCCCTTTTCCATATGAATCGATTCTCCGATTTTAACTACGACGTCTCGTCATGCGAATACATCTATAAATTGGAATATGCCTAACGAGACATAATTATTATGAGAACAAGTATAGTGTAGGACGTGATGGAGCAACTATTTCTGAAATTACTATTCATAAAGGCTGTACAATTTTATTGATTTTATCCTGACACGTATTATTCGATTATGCATTTCAGTACTTTCTCACATTTCACATTTACGAACCATTATATACTTTTATTTATTTTCCAATTCTAGGTAGGTTTAAGGATGGATTAAGCTACGATGCTTTGATTGATCGAGGGGGGATAGGTTTGAGTGGACAGGTGAAGATAATTTAGACGTTCGATGAAGGTGAATTTGCTTTGGCCATTATAATCGGGTCTGGTTACGTTCAACTAGCGGAATTTTACATTATTCGTTGAAATTTAATTGCCGTCGTACTTTTTTCATAATTTGTTCAATTTCAGTTTGTTTTCTCTCTCGTCTCTTATCCTGCTTCTACTACTTTTCTATTTATGAATCTCCAAGGCAATTTTAAAAATTAGCAAGCTCTTCGCATTAATAGTTAATATTGCGTTGTTACTGGCTTCTTTACGAGCATCTTACCATTTTTTCTTATTTCGCCTCGAGTGCTTATTGATTGGTATAACAGAAGACTTCTTTAATCCTATCGGAGGACATGAATTATAATCGGATTTTGTATTTATGAAAATTTTCAACCACCTCGTAATCATTGGACAAACGAGATAGCGATAGTCCACTTATTTGATACAATTCCGATCGAATACGCTTAAAGCAGAGTGGTATATTAGAATGGTTAGTACCAACAGAAAGGATTGAAATTTAATTTTGACGCATATCGTAGCAGTTGCCAAATCGGCAAAGGTAGGCTAGATTAAACGAACAAGAACGAAACTCTCGTTTGCTAAGAGTGCCAAATGATATTGCAACAATAGTGTTTGTATGTAATCCGTGACTTGTGCGTGTGCGTGTGTTTCTATCTCTCTATCTATCTCTATCTATCTCTCTATCTCTCTCGACATTGATTTGATATTGAAGGGCCGGTATGTGTAAAAGCTTGATTAATACTTTTATAACGATGTCGGATGTGTGCAACAACGTAATGCACTGTGCGGAATTTGTAGAGCGGCGCCACTAGGCATTCGACACACGTCACTTACCAAAGATTATGCCATTATTCCCGAGCTTTTCAGTGCTAAAAAATTTTTCATTATTTTTTTAAAGGAACATAATTTAGCACTGGAGAATAATCAATTGCACTGCTCACGATTACACGATTGCTCTATTTTTAGATCGGCCTTACCGCGCCTATTATACTTGGTTTGTAATAAAGACGCGCATTGCTCGTAAACGATAAGTGATAAGTAATGGAGTTGCGAATTTTCCAAGGGTTCTACTCGGAAAGAGCACTGATAATTATCGCCCATTTAGCGGCGGTAATATTTGCAATAATGCATTTATGTATAACCACGAATGACCATTTGTTTGTAATAATCCAGGCCACCGTGGATATTTACGTCACTATTTACGCTTCATTAATAACTACTAATGACAGTAGGTGAACAGTTCGGACATAGTTAAAACAACCGGAGGAGATTTTCTCAACCAATTTAAGTTTCGACTCGATGCTGCAACTAAAACAAATATCCGGCTTATAATACTTGGTTAGTTACGTTAACATGAGCCGGCCAAACTCGAGTAATTTGATCTAATACAACTAGTTGCCGTTTTACGTCATAACGCATAAAAAAAATAATTCCAAGACATTAGTTGATTTTATTGGAGGAGTAGTCGGAATTAAGTGAGAAAATTTTTTTTTAACATTGATTCGGAAATTCGCAATTTTTAACAAACTAATAAATTTACAGTCCCCATCTTTCTCTTATCGGCTTTCTCTACTAAACTGTTCATTACTTGTTATCCTCGCTTTTGCCGTCCTTCTCGTTCATGACCTTCTCAGTCGTTCTCTCATTATGCACCAATAATACTGTCTCTCTCTCTCTCTCTCTCTCTCTCTCTCTCTTTGTGTTTCGCACACACGTGCGGCACACAAACTTTGTCCTTCTCTGTGTCCCACTCCTCCCGCCTTCCATTTCTTCACCGCACCGTTATATAGCTGGTACGCGCATAAAATCATAGGCAAAGTGCAGACTCCATTGTTTACGCAAGAGGTTACGCTTTCCCCCTGCCAATTTATTTATAGCTTTTTGGTATCTGTGTGTATCATCTCTCTCTCTCTCTCTCTCTCTCTCTCTCTCTCTCTCTTTCTCTCTCCCTTCCCTCCCTCCCACCCAATTCCCGTCCCGTTCCTCTCCCTTCCAGCGCCCATAGCTCTATCTCTCTCGTTGTCTTTGTCTTTATATATATATATATATATATATCTCTTTCTCTCCTTTTCCCATTCCTCGATTCTCTTTATTCAAAACCTAAGTCCATGGAACTCTCCACGGAATATTTGCTTTTTCTTATAATACAGTTTACGTAATCAAAATTGATTTTCATTTATTAATTAAATTTTGTTTATTACCGAACGCTTATTTTCAAGGGACTTTTCAATTGCATACAGCGGCACATTCTTCGATCGATCCTACAATCCCTTTTTAAGCCAACACCGGAATTCCTCAGTTTCAATAAACTTCGCTCGAAGAATTTGAAGCTAATTTGCTTGCTTATTATTACCGCCGCGACTAATAACCATAATGCCAAGCGCAAAAAGTTATCGTAAAGCGCACAATCTAAAGCGCAAAAATGTTTATAAACAACTAACGAGAGCAAGCTTAGAAAAACTATTTACATATCAGCGTGAATTTACGACCAAATCATTTTCCCGTAAGACGCTCAGACCTTAAGGCGACCATTCATTATCATACTTACGAGGTATGTGTTTCAGCAAACGAAGGAGAAAGGCGAATCGACGCGAGTCGATGCAAAAGGCGCTGCAGAGTGGATAGAGTGCAATGGAAATGCTTATAAATATTGTTAGATAAATCAGCATCGCCAAAACATTTACCTCGACATATTTGACTTGCTTCTCTCGCCCATCAGCCTCGACGCCTCGGGACTTGGTTGGCAAGGGTGCCTCCCCTCGACGACCCCCTCCATCTCCCCGCCCCTCCCCAACGCCTCCTCCTTCTCGCCCGTCACCCCTCACTCCTCGCAACACCCAACATCAACCGCCCTACTCCATCACACCCCACTCGTAGCGGCCGGAGAAAGCGACCGCGAAGGCACGCGCTCACAGTCCCGTCACTCTCGGAATTTGAATTTGGCGCGCGCGCGCATGGGAGGACGCGAGGAGGTGCCTCGCGCGTTTTACGGCCAATAATCGCTGTACCGAAGTGCTCCAATCCCCGTCAGGTTTGATCGATTGAGTTTGCAGCGGAATGGCCGGCGCCCCGGCAGCGTCGAAGCATTCCCCCGGAGGAGCAGGAAGGACTTTTTCTTCGTCCCTCATCTAGTCGAACAAAGGGAATTTGCAATATCACGGTCAGGACGACGACGCTTTCGTTCTGATGTGATTATTGTGGTGTGAGGCACGATGCTTCGCCGCAGCCGCCCAAATTCTCGTGTTCGGTAGTCGTAACGTTAAAATGTATTTGAATTGCGTGACGAGGGGGAAAGGAGGATAAGGATGAGGATAAGGATGAGGATGAGGATGAGGATGAGGATGAGGAGGAGGAGGGAGGGAGGGAGGGAGGGAGGGAGGGAGTGCAAGGTGGCTGGACAAGTGTTGCATTTTTAATACGCAAAGTCGCATTGACGCTAGAGGCTATAGGACAAAGAGCCACTTCGTCATTAATCACTTCTCAGTTGTTTTTTCTCTAAGCGTTAAAGTAATTATATATAGTTTGGTTAAATTCGAGGAGTCTGGTGTAGCTGTTTTTACGAACAAACATTTTCAAATATTAAAACGAGCTTTATTGTTAGGCGATCAGCGACGTTGTTATTGTTACTGCAAACAGTAATATCGTTAAATCGACGATTTTTAGGAGGGATCGACATTTTCATTATGACGAACAATATTAATTTAAAAATGACACGCTCGCAAATGTGATAAATATTAGCAGCGGTCCATTCAAAGTATCGTAATTATCTCGTTAAAGAAGGCTCCCTTCTTAATAATTGGCTAAAGTATTATAAAAATTATATTACTTTGAATTTAGTATGAAATTTATGAAATCTTCCCTACATCTATAGTGACATTTTTATCGATGATTGATTATCGAAATAATAATCATAATAATAGGTAACGCAATCGTGTGGATTATAAAAAGAAAGAAAAAAAAGATTCACGTAACACGTCAAAGCTGGAAAACTCTATTATGACTAAATGTAATGTCAATGGCACATCAATTCTCTGCGGTGAAAAAAATCGTTTTTCCCATCTCGTGTGCATCCACACGGTAATATTATTATCGGTATCATTTTTTTTTCCTTTTCTTTTTAGCGCACATACATTTATCTTTACGAGAGGGGCGAGCTTAAAACAATTACATCTATTTGAAGTATAGGCTCGTAATATCAATAAACTCGAGCAGATTATTGTTAATGCGCAGCGCTGAAAATTGCCAAACCCGTTCGTTTTAGTGGCAGTAAAAAAAAGAGAAAGAAAGAAAGAAAAAAGAATAAATAAATAAAAATAAAAATAAAATAAAAAGGAAAGGAAAAAAGTAAAAGAAAAAACTGATTTTAATGAGTTATCGATTTCGCGCTCATTCGCGTCGTTTGTGTTTGCCACCTGACGTGACGACGCGATGAACGTCTCGAGTAACGTCGCACTCGCGATATCCAGTAATTTCCATAATCAATTCGCACACGTGCATCCACTTTTCACGATATTTTGCATTCGGAACTACCCGTCTATAAGACAAGTGCACGGCACGATACCACTAATCCTCCAATATTGGTAATGCTCATGCGTAATACGGTGTCGCCTCCCACAACGAAAAATCAAGCAACAATTATTATCGTGAACTGTAATTAATTATTTATCGGATAATTATCAGAAGTAGAGTGAGTTTTTCTTTTACGAGAACGGAATTGCAATGCATTCTTAATGTGAGATTAAACGAGCTGTTTAGTTTAAATCCAGCTATCAAGAACACAGCTTATTAAATTGAAATGGCAATGGGCAGAGATTGGTGAGTGGTTGATTTAATTAAAGCAATAATTTCGAGCCGAATAACGATTTACAGGCGAATAATTAGGAAAGTTGGGGTAAATTTTATTTGAAACGCAAGAGCCAAAGCTACCATAAGCTACGGCTTTAAGCGCACTTTTACTTTCGTTAAATTATCTCTGGCTGGCAACTGTTACACCCCAATATTATACGCATAATCATAATCGTAATTTTAAACCTATTTATAGGTTAGGATCCCGACACTTTGACTTGAATAATGGGACATCCAATTTTTGTGCTTTTGCTCGGTGCGTTAAAGTTCAAGGAGTCTGGCATTGAGTAGGAAAATTTCGTCACGGGGAAAGTTAGCCCCGTTTTATAGTCACTTTTGTCCGTATGACTTGGAAGTTACAGAGTTACGCGCAACTCCCGCAATCGTCTCTATAAACAAGAAAGAAGAAAAAAAAAACAAAAAAAAATAAATAATCTAACTGAGAGATACTTACTCGTGAAATACGTATCGTCCAAAGTTCTCTTACGACTCAATGAGCTCGACCGTTAACGTGAAGTTCGTTAGATCCAGCGGACCAAACCTATCCGGAACATGCAAAACACTCGAACGAGATAAGAGTCGAACAGCAATAAGACTTTTTAGCTGTAATCGGGCCCGCATTCATGCCCAAAAATTCGCGATATCAAATTGGCTAACGATTTCTTAAAGCAAATTTCTATTTACCTACTCACGATACTTTGAAGCTCCCTGTCCAATTGCCAAGGACATTGCCATTAGCGGAACAAACGGATCATCCTAATTCATTCGAGCGTCTATTCAAATCCAATCGCTTAATGAAACATTTACGTTTTCCATTACATTAGCTTGAACTCTTGTAAATCATTAGCCGACTCATACTCATAATCATGCATTTAAAAGTTCAAAAATTCTTAATCGACAGTCTGCGAGCGTGAGAGCGATTGCTCTTGTCCCATCACCCACACAAGACGTAATTACTACTCTAGTGGTTCACTCGACAAGTAGAACGCGATAGTCGTGTGGGGGAGGGTCGGATTAACTCGACTGGGAGAAAAATTGATTTTCAAAAGACGATGCACCCCAACCGGCAATTAGCCATTCGCGCTCACTTTTCAGCTTGCGTTGGGCACTCGGACTTTGGAAGATAGAAAACGAGAACGGGACCCGCGACACGCAAGGGGTCCACCATTCATAATAATAATGGGCGTAACGAATGGAGCCATGGTACGGTGAATCGCGTCATCCACATTTGGTGCGCACTCAATTACATCGGCCAATGATTAAAAGCCGTTTGCTCTTACTACCTAGCAACCATTATTTCAATCGCGAGTCTCCGGCGTTTATGCGTCTTTTTCTCAGCCGCGGTGGAGCGATCGGTCGTCATTGGGTGTGAATCCCAAAAAAAAAAGGTTGTGGGGGGGGGGGGGGGGGGGGGGGGTACAGGTAGTCTTCAACATTCGGCACCCTCGCCTCTTATATCGCGCGGCTCTGATTGGTCGTTGAATTATCTACGGCGATCCACGTAAGGGAGCAATTAACGGATCATTGGGCATCGTTCGTCCCTTCCCGCTTAAATGCCAATTGCGATGCTTTCGATTCGACGCTTAGAGACTCTTTTCCTTTGAGGAAATATATTATTGTCACAACAGGGAATTAAGTATTGATTAGACGCCGATGACAACCCGAGCGTCACAATTATAATGCAGAGTCGTCCTTTCGATCTCTCAAAGTACTATCGTATCTATAAATACGATTTTATCGCTTTTAAAACATTGACTTCTATTCATCCAATTATATTACGCGCACACGTAATGTGCTCCTCTATAAAACCAAAACAATTTAATTGTTCATAAATACATAAATTTATACGAGCATATCGGCCACGAAACACTATAAATTTTACATAACGTTCGGGCATTTATTAATGCAATAAGCTCAGTAATAAATAATGCCTCATAATGGATAAATAGTCGATATGCCGTGCTTACTTAACAAATTCAATTAACAATATGCCTTTGTTTGTTTCAGAACGTGAAAGGCACTCGACCCACAGGCTGTCCGCGTAAGTATCCTTACCATCACACTAGTAAATTTCATTATTCCAGCGATGATTGACAATTAAAATTACTCCGATTATTGCTGCGAATCCAGCAGCGCAATTTTTAAAATCGAATCGCACGAGTAATGAAAATATAAAATTGAGCAACGACAATGAAATATATTCAGTCGCTCAATTTCTTGAATTCTTAAGTAAACAAATTTTTTTTCTCTTTCTTTTATTATACATTGTATGACGGTGCGATAAAAAAATGCGTCAGTCATGCTTATACCTATAAGATTTCTAATAATAATAAAAGTTTAAGTCATTGTTCGTAGCGACGATACGCGGACAATTTAAGTTTCTGGTAACGTTAGCTACAAATGTTTTAATAATCGCCATGACAGATAACGATCGATTAAATTTTAAACGTACACAAGCAGCGATGGCGATCGATAATCGCAAAAGGAAAAAATCCTCACGTTTAAAACTTGATAAGAAGTCAGAACTCTCGTGTAGCTTTCTGACACCAATGCCTCATTAATTAATATCCTAGTACATTAGCTACGTCCTATGCAGCCGACAAATAGTTAATGAATTATATTGCAACTATTTAACAATTGGCCTTAAAGGCTTTGAGCAATTGGACGCTATGGAAGACTAGCGAAAACAACACAAGAGTGACAGTATTGGCAGCATCGGTAGCAAGAGTAGAAACAACAACAACAGCGGAAATAATTATAATGTCACGGCTTAATACGTGTTTCTCATATTGAAATTTGTCAAGAATGAGTGTATTGGCATTACGCGGCGCGGTACCTTTATCTCAATATTTCGTGAACAAATAAATCCTAATAGTTTGGACACTTTGGCTTATAAACAAATCGACAACATTATTATTACGTATTTTCGACAATTTTATCTTATTTTTCGGTTATAAAGGCGGGGGGGGGGGGGGGAGAAGGCTAGTTTTTTCGTGCCAATTGTAAGAAATTTCCCCACCTTGTAAGACCAATTTTAAAGGAAGCCACTTCAAAGTAAATGCTCACAAACTAAGTTATTTCCTTAACGGCGAGGATGCTCAATCGTCCTCTTCGATATTTCACGGAGCAATTCCCAAAAATGCATTCCACCACCAGACCACAAATACTCGAAAATTCGGGTCTCGGCCCAAAGTCTGCACATCGAGCAGACGAAAGGAATAAAACTCGCCTTCATTTCGCTTAATCGCATCTTGTTAAATGGGGCGGGGGCGGGGGGGGGGGGCTAAATTTTAAAATTGACATATAAGCGAAGGAAAGCAAGAGAAGAGAGTGGGCGAAGAAAATGTGGTGAATTCGAAGAAAAGATACGATTAAATCTTTCGTTGATAGGAAATCGAATGAAAACAAAGAGTTGGTGGGCAGACGTCACGCGTATGGCGCCTTCGCCCCCTTCACAATCTCCGCGCTATCATTAATCAATCAAAAGGGGAAATTAATTATACATTCTCGATGAATACCTGAAGTAGGCGGGTAGCCAAGATTTACGGAAAAAATCTTTCAATCCCTCGATGTCTCGTCTTAGTCTCGTTAAATACATTCGCTCCCTTTTCTCGGTTCGACCCCCGGATTCGTCCGTCGCGCTGCTCCTTCATATCGACACGCTCTTCAAGGATTACTTTCCTTTATTCGACCATTAGCTAATTAAGAGTGGCGTTGATAGGAAATCTATAATTTTCTTTGAATGGGCAATTTGGGTCGTCGAGGCCCGGCTTGGCAGCTCAAAATTTTTGCAGCTAGTTGACGCTGATTAGAGGAAAAAAGGCCGATAACCTTAGCTATGGCCGTGACAGGATAAACCGTAGCATCCCAACGTTATTGTACTTATTTTTGAAAAAAAGAAAAAAAAAATAATAAAATAAAAAAATATTCTCCGTACCAAAAATACCTTAGCGTAATATTTGGCAGTTAGGGTAACTATTACCGAGTCATTGTTAGCCAATATTATGAATCTTGGGATAATCATCGAGAATCGTGCCCAATGACTATAAGATAGTGAAGAGGGGTAAAGGAAAATCTTAGATGCAAATAATTTTCCTTATGTGGGATTTTAAAAGAACGGAAATCGGTAATATCTATACGATTTATTCCACGCAGCCTTCAATCCACGAAGAGTGACTAGTCGTTCGCAAAATATTCGAAAGATGCGAGAAAACGAA
>NW_011948436.1:3716320-3740454 GCF_000503995.2 Ceratosolen solmsi marchali | reverse complement strand
TACGCCCCCCCCCCCACCCGCTTTAATACTACGTGAACTTAAATGAAAAAGAGAAACGGAAGAAAAGAAAGAAAGAAAGAAAGAAGACGCGGAGAGAGTCCCATCTTGCATATAGGTTCACGCGTACAACCGATAATAGCGACGCGTTAGGCGACCGCCATTTTCATTTGCCTTGAGTGAGCCCAATCGAAGAGAGCAAGAGGGTCGTTCGAGAGGGAGAGAAAGCGGACGCCTCGAGGACTTTTCAATTATCCCCGAGTGTTGTAGTGGCTATACGAACAATCCCTCGAGAAATCAAATTGGCCGCGAAAGATGGAGAATGGATGTCCCGGTCGTTAGGCGAATGGGCTTTCGCGTGCTTTTCCAGCGCGATTTACCTCGAAAGGACGTTTAACGAACGACTACGCCAACCTTCGTTCAATCTTATTCTCGATTTCGCTCTCATTTTATCTTTGCCCTTAAAGTGGCAAAAATTATCCTCGCGCAAAAGTCCCGTCTGTTTTAGTTATTACGTACCGTGGATTCGTACCAAAAGAAACATAAGATAAAACGTATTTCCAAGTGCGAGCCCTTACCGTGTTGGCAATAAATACCATTGTCGTGGATCAAGCGGCTGAAAAAAAAAAAAAAAAAAAAAAAAATTTACCCGGATTGGTAACAATAAGCGGGTAACCGAGCGGGAGATTCAAGCCTGAGATACGCACATCACCGACCATGGATAATGGAATAATAACCAAAGCCTCGGCATTTTCATTTCTTTTCTTTCTTAAACCGTTAAATTCAACATAATTTTGCCCATACTTTCGTGCGCGTAGGTTAGCACGCGAATTTATGCATATTTCTTAGCAACATCTTTAAGTGCCGCGATGCTCGACAACTGGAAAAAAACGCATGGAATGCTTTCGACTTTAACTCGCCTAATTGTAGGTACCGTGACGCGCGATCCTCCATCGTTAGTACCCGAGTGTAGTATTCAAGCCGCCTAGTCCCCATTCGGCTGTACTTCAGCCCCTAACCGACGTCTGTAGCGATAGAGTGAGCAGCCGTGATGAGAAGAAAAGAGCAAACAAGCATGGTTATGCGTCATTTATTCAACGGTTAAGAATTAGCTCCTCGCGTCTCATTCGAAGCGATTGATGTCATCCACATGATCGACACATAATATTAGCACTTTTTAATGAGATTGTGTCGCCTAAGTAGCAGCAGCATCATCGTTAGCATCCCCCCCTCCCCACCGCTCCCCACCCCCACCACCTCACACACAACCAACCCCGTATAACCCTCCAGCCCACCGCGTTATCACGGCCATTACAGGCAAACTCACGAGCGCGCGCGCACACACACACACGCCCACATCGATATATGTATCGCGGCGCGTCAACGAGCCAAACGCACGGACAAGATAACATTTTCACACATTGGCATCCAAGGCTACAGCTCGCCCTACAAATTCATTTAGCGCGAAAGTAATGTGGCGCTCTCGTAATGTACACGCTGACTAGCCGGGACTTTGACTCATAACCTTTTTCTAAGTTGCGCGAATTAAGCGGGATCAAGGATCACGAACACCGACACCGGCCCGCGACTCTTTCGCATTGAAAGCCCAGACCAGTCCAGCCTATTCCCGCTTTCTTTCTTTTTGTGCGCAACGTCCTCGTGACGCCGCCGCACCTGGGGCATGAGGAGGGATGAACGGTAGAGGATTACGAGGAGAAGGAGAAGGAGAAGGAGAAGGAGAAGGAGAAGGAGAAGGAGATGAAGAAGGAGAAGGAATAGTAATAGTAGTTAGTAGTAATAGTAGCTGAGTAGTAGTAGTTGAGGCTCTGGAGAGGAGGAAAATAACATAAGTCGCTTTGCTCGTGGAGCGTTTAATTAACCACATTTTCGTGTCCTTTTCGCACGTAAATGCGGGGGCTACAAAGGGCTTCTAAAAGTGACTACCGAGAGAAGTTGCTCGGCTCTACGTTTTTAACGAGGATTTGTTTGAGCTCGTGAAAGCGGTTGCTCGCGTATACGTGCGTGCGTGTGTGCGAGTGTGTGTTTGGTCGCGCAGCCGCCCGGGCCTCTTATAATTCATGTTCAGTTGCCATTTACTTCGTCGCTTATTCGAAGGGAACATCTCGTGGGCGACGATCCCGTCATTCCTTGAAAACCCTACTAAGATCCTTATCCCTCTCGAGGAACTCGCCCTTCGCTCCTAGTCACTCCCGTAATTCTCGCTTCAACTCGTAGATTAATTAATGAAACGATAATTCGAACTTGCTCCTCCCAATCGTTCCAAATACAATTTAAAATCACGCGATTGAATATTATCGATTATCCTAGCTAGGGCGTTGGGGCGGTGGGGTTGAGGATAGTGGGAGGAGAGATCATCGTTATCCGTTAATCGGCAGGAATTATATTGCATAGGACCCCGACACACCTAGAGGCAAGCATCGAATGTCGGAGGAAACAGACGGGTGAAAATAAAGATAGCGACAAGCTTAGTCCCACCCCAGTCGAATGGGCGAAACCGGTAGTAAATCAATTACAGAATCGGTGGGGATAGAATAGCCGCGCACGGGATGAAAAAAAAAAAAACAAAAAACAAATGCCCGAGAATCGGCCAACGAGATGAATTCACCTCGAGCGATTAAAATAGCGCTAGCATAGACAATCCCGTAACTATGCACCTGTGTGTGGATGCAGGTGGATTGGCCGTAGAATAAAAATTCAAACACACGTGCCTTTCGAAATTTTTGCGCGCCTCGGCCGGCACTTTCCCTTTAATGCGCGCGTCGGCTAATAAGTGGACTCGCGCGCACGTCTTTTCCGCATGCCACAAAAATGTCTACGAATAGCGCGATCGCACACATGGAGAATAATAGTACTCCAAGGGCCATTACCGCCAAGGTGTCGTCAACCAGGGATTTTTAATGGACTTTTTCTGCTTTTTCTACTGATGCTTTTCGGAGGCGGAGCCTCGAGCCTATGCACCTTCGTCTCCCTTCCCTACTTCTTCTTATTCTTATTGCTCTTTCTCATCTTTCTCATCCTTCTACTCCTCGTGCTCCTCGTGCTCCTCCTTCCCTCACCCCGCCGTCTCGACCATTCCCCCTTCTTCTCCTCGTCTTCTTCTTCTTCTTCTTCTTGTTCTGTGTCTTCCGTGCTTTGGATGTCGCTCGATGTTTAAGGCCTCGATGCTCCGTGGCCTTATAGACTATGCTACTAAGGACCTTTTTTCCCAGCCTCCTACCCTGCAACCCTCTTCGTCCGCGCAAGAATTGCAAAGCCTTTACGATCGTTACGGAAAAGCCGATCCGCTTGGCCAAATAACTTTCCACTGTACTTGATGTGACTGGCGATGGATCGACAATATTATTGCACCAAACGTTATTATTATTAACGTTATTAACCAAAGGAGATTTTCGGCTTCGAAAGAACTAACCAACCGATCGATTGTTCACGCCAATTAAAATGATCTAAGTTTTAATTGACAGGCGCGCACAATGGGAACTGATTATTATTGAAACGGGTGTGCACTCAACTTTAACGCGAATTATGTCGACCAATTTGAATTTTTGAAAATTATGTCTACCTTACTTTGTAAATTATAGCACACTTTAATATAATGCTTTTAGCCTTTACATCTCGTACTTCGGGGCGCACTACTACACGCGTACTGAATACTTAAAATAATTACGCTTTATTAGAAGCGGCGCGTTAACCCGCGTCGTCGCGAAAATCTCCGATCCACGCGACTTGTCATTCTAATGCTGGAAAGTGGCAAATGCTACCGAATCACCATACCTTACCATATTTACACACTTATTAGATTAAGAAAAAACTAAAAAATAAAACAACAACAACAACAACAACAACAATGACGAAATGGTAAAAAGTTCAAGCGGTCCAAGCCACTTGGTATCGTGAAACTCCTTCCTAGATGTTTGCCAATACGTTTCTCCTCGACATCCGTGATAAGTGGGCTGTGCAAAATTGATCCTCTCTCGTTTATTTATTTTCTATCCGGTTGGCAGATTACCCAAGACTATTCAAAACGATCTTTGCGGTATATCCTGCGAGACATTTAGCCGACCTCTCTCCCATTCGTTTCTCTTCCTCCATCTCTCCCTTCTCATTTACTTTTTATTTATCAAGCTTTTCTTTTCCAACAAAATAAATAATTGTTTCCGAGCTATGATTGTCGTAATCTGCCAATAACTACGCGGCCAACTTATTCGACATATTCACTCGATTCTATGTTTAAAATCTTTGGTAATTACTCGAGCATATATTAAGAACTTTATTAATGACTCTCTGGAAGGATGATTAAAATAATTTGATTTTCAATAAAATTAAACATTATGATTCTTAAAATGGCTAGGCTCGTACGTGGCTCGAGAGCAAATTTTTCTTCATAAAGATTTTATAAATAGAATTAAATCGAGTATTAAATGCAAACGTTATCAATACAAAATCATAATCCGCACTTGGCTCCCCTATGGTATAGGATACATTAATTGCACAAGAGCATAGAAAAGGAAGCAAGCGGGCTGCACTTTAATTAAGGAAAAATTATTACAATTCTACAATGCGAAACCAATTAACTCGAGCATTTCCAGTTATTAGCATTGTGCTTAACGCTGAGAGTCCGCTCGTTGACCAACTTTATAAAGAGGCGGAGGAGTTTCTCTTTTGTCGGCACAAAATAGAACAATATCGTTCACCCGCGCCACGCCAAAAGAAGAGCCAGACGAACTTCAATTTCAATCTCGTTACACATACACATCCGACTAATCATGCGAGATCATCGTCGATGAAAATGAAAAGTGCAAAAACTAAAACGAACGACTCGACTTTTACCCCTATCTCCCCCCCCCCATACCCTTCCCTCCAATTCCCCTTTTTCCCATCCCTTTCCACCCGCCCACGGCGCCGACCCAACAAAGGTTGGAAAGAAGAAAAAACGAGAAAGAAACTGGAGGTACAAAAATCTCACGTAGAAAGAGAGAAATGGAGAGCACAACATGATAAAGCATTTAAGTAAGCGATGCAGAAGGTAGTGCGCTCGCGCATCCACACAATAAAACACGAAATCCGCGAGCGCGTGCGCGAGAGAAGGACGACGCGAAAAACTGGGGAAAGAATGAAGGTTAAAAAAGAGGCAGTATGGACCATAAGAGATAAAGAAGGCGCGTTAAAAAGGCCGCTGAATAAAAAAGGAGAAGGCGGTGGAGGGTTGGGCGAGTGAAAAATACAGGATGGCGAAACGAGAGTGAGAGAGTGTGAGTTGAGGGCGCCGGGGGGTTAGCGGTAGCTGGAACGGGGAAGGGCGCGAGGGTGGGAGAGATATGCGAGGACGGCTTATGTATTTCTCTTCGTCTCTCTCACGGTGTGTCCGCACGGGAAAGTTTTCTATACGGAAAAGCCTGCCGCGCGCTCTTATCGATTGCCGGTTTCAGCCTTCTCCGCTCCCTCGGTCTCTCTCTCTCTCTCTCTCTCTCTCTCTCTCTTCTGTCTCAATTTACTTATTTTTTTTTTCTTGTTTATGCAGCCTTTTAAGCCTCTCGCAACGACCAAAGTTGTTTTTCGCCTTATTCTTCCGCTGTATATCCTATTACTCGTTTCTGCTTCTGTCGAAAATTCGTAATGCGCCATTCCATCCTCGTTCCCTTACACCCGCAACTCCCCATCCCCCGTCCCTCACATACCCCATCCTCTTACTTATCGCCGTGACCCTTTTCTCGTTTTCCATCGATTGCATTAGTCACATTGTCTCTACAACAAAATTTAATCCTTACCGCGACCGCTGCATTCTTGCCAAGGCCTCCTTCCACCTCTCCTAATTTCATACTATTGCCCGAGCACACGGCGCCCTAATTAGCACTCGCAAAAAAAGCAACGATAATTTCTGCAAGGACTTGGACCGAAAAAAGCCGCGCCACGGCGAACAAGCCCACTTTCGTTGTGCCCCGCACTCCTACGGCGGCTCTCCACCCCTCTCTCTCTCTCTCTCTCTCGCTCCCTCCCACCCAGTCAGCGGCTGTTGTTGGCTGTTCGGATCCTATCGTCAAAAAGTCGCCGTGGATTCCACGGCGGGCCGAAAAAAGTGGGAGAGGCAAGGATCGGTATTCGGGATTAATGAAACGGAGCCGCAAAGAGTCGCGCGATATCACGGGCCCACACGTTCACGGAGCGAAAATGCCAGCAGCTCGGAAAAAGCGGCGTCAGGAAAAAATCGGATCGAGCTGGAGAGCCGACTTGGCCAGTTACGAGAGCCCACCAACCGTGGGGTGGGGTTCGTCGCTTCACCATTACGTTGTTGAGCGTTCCGCTCGATCGGTGCCGAGGCGCCCAAAGGTTCGTCGAACCAGCGAATCACCTCCCCGGCAATACTCAGCAACCCCCATCTCGTCAACTCCCTGCATCGCGGATATCCTGACGACCGAAGCTTCGTCACTTCTTGCCGCCGCTTCGTCCACGACGTATGGAATTTAATTACAAGATAGTCGCCGGCGCCTATCATTAACCATTCGTTAGATGGCGTTTTGGCTCGTGATCCAGACGGGTGAGTCGCTCGCCGACGCGCTACCGATAGTCGCTCGCTGCTACTTCATGCGACTGAACATCGGCGTAATGTATCCGAGTGGGTCATCGCCTAATTCGTAAGAACGATGCGCGCGATCCTTCGAGCGAATTCACTCGATCGGCTGCTCGCCCGAGCGGAAAATTTTCCCTTCCAACAACGTGTACACTTGGCTTTGTTGCGTTAAGGGCGCGCGGACGGCTTTGCCGATGACGCTGATACAATTCGGCCCGTCTGATGAATGCTTTAGCAAAGCAGCTTTAGAGCCGATTTGGCCAACTCGTGCGTATATCAAAGTGCATCCGAGCACAATTCATAATCTCTCGCTATAAACAATCGTTATTATTTACAATGCATAATTCTCAGACTGAAACTGAGAAAAAATACACTCGCTCTCACCATTACACGATCCTTTTCACTCAGTCAGTCAGTCAGTTAATCAATCAGTCGGTTAATCAGTCAGTTAGTCAGTCAGTTAGTCAGTCAGTCGTTCAGTCAGTCAGTCAGTCAGTCAGTCAGTCAGTCAGTCAGTCAGCCAGTCACTCACTTACTCACGTTCGCCATGTTCACTACTCTACATTACTCTCGCTGTCTAGCTTTCCGTTTGTCCCTGTCGCTTCCTCTGTTTGTGAAACTTTACTCTTAATTAGTTTGAGTATTACTATTATTTAGCGTGAAATTTTATACGCTGGAATTTTAAGTAATTTCTCGCTCATTAAAAGTACACGACGTGTTTATGCTTGCTATGTTGTAATTATTTTAAATTGTAATCTCACGACACGGTGAGCCAGCTTGGTCTTTTATTATTTTTCACCAGACAAATAATATTCATCGTATAGTCTGCCACATGGACGACATAATTCAGTTTATATGTAAAGCAGGATGAAGTTGAAAAATCGTCGGTAAATATTATTATTCTTAGCGTATCAGTACTTAGTGTCGGTGCTGGAGGCGTTATAACCAAATACTCGATGCACGACTCGCTAAATTTATTTAAACTAGCGAAATGCAAGTTTTTTGTTATTGCATGTCAGGATAAATGTCGAACGGAATGAAAAAATCAATGCCGGGAGAGAGAGAGAGAGAGAGAGAGAGAGAGAGAGAGAGAGACGCAGACACACATTTGGTTTACTTTGCGGATGGCCGACTATTGACAATCGATTTTCATTTCCTCTTCCCGTTACATTGTATCGTAGCAAAGATTCTGTTTATGTGAAAGCACGAGATGGAACTAGGAGAAACGCTTTGTGCGAGCACAGCCAACTTGACTCTTCTAATACAAAATAAAAAAAAAAAAACATCTTTTTGGATGTGTGGAGCTAGGCCACTACGTGATCACTATTCTAATTTTATCCAAGCGAGGCTGTCGAGGGAAATTTTTTAGCCATTGATGTTACCACAGGCGCCCACGTGTTCACGATGTCGGATCGATGAAAATTGTGGATGAAAATCCTACACGTCCTCCTTCCACGTGTAAATTCCACCGATACATTATCATAAATAGTAATAATAAGACGGCAAGTGTAATTCCCTTTTGTGCCCTTACGCCCGAACATTTTACATTTTACATTTAACATTTTACGCAAAGAGTACGCTTGTCTGTATTGACGCGTTCGGTCAGGCACAAAGAAGTGGCTTCTTAATAACGATAAGATGGATGATATCCCGGGCTTATCCTTTATCATTAGAAGAAAAAAAAAGTCCGCCATATTTCACCTTCTGGCGCGCTCATGTTTTCTCCCGCGTGCCAAATCCACTACCTTGCGAAAAAATTTGACTGATACGAAGAAACTTCGTCAGCATAACGAAAATATGAGGGCGCGCGATATAAAATAGATCGAGAAAAGATAAGCAAGGAACAAGAGCCTTTGATTAAAATGAAAAAAAAAAGAAAAGAAAAGAAAAAGTAAAAAAGTCTTTGGGCCCATTGAACTTTCGCGCGCCTATTTTCCTCCTTTCATCCCCCTGTTTACCCGAACGATTCGCTTGGCGCAAATAAATAATTTCTAAACCAAAATCTCAAACCTGTCGCATCACCTCTGCATTCAATGAAAGGTTAAGGAACTCGAGCGCGTAATTTTTGATAATATTAAGCATTATGAAAAAATCCTGGAATTATAAGATCGTACGTGAAAAATATTTTCCGTGGCATAGGCCGATATTTCATTACCATTAAAAGCTAATGTACATCCAACGAGATAAAAATACTCATCCGCGATATATCGTCAAATCGTATTAGCGGCAATCAAACATTAGTCGCTATATATCGACGTTGTTTTTAATCTTATGACTGTGAAGCGCGCGATTATTGCGGAAATGTTAAGCTAAAATACTTCCGGAGCGCGAAACACAAGGAAAAATTAAATGTCATCGGGCGAAGGGAGAGCGCGCGAAATCGGATATGAGAAACACGGCGCACTAAATCTGGAAAATTCACCTGCCGCACAAAAGCCATTAGCGAAATGACACATCCTTTTCATTTCCCGGACATTCTAACTAACGCGGCCCGCTCACGCCCACGTATCGCTCGCCACTCCATTCGGCCCTCCCGTGACGAATGTCTTCGGGCGCCGTTTTTATCAGCTGCCGAACCGCTATCGCGTTGACGTGCGAACCTCGGGAGCGAGAATGGCGCGCCAAATTACTCTCCGCGACTCGTTGCCATCTACGAATAGGACCTTACGCCCTTATATCACCGGAATCCTTCACGCGCTTCCTCCCCCTCCCTTCCCGCCCCTCATCATCATGATCTCTTTCCCACCCCCCATCCATCTCGATCCCTCCTCGTTAACACTCGTATCGGTTGCCGCCTGAATCCCCCGTCATTTTCATCCCATTGTCCGGCAAACCCCAAATCCTCTTCTTTCCAACCTTCTCTCCACCATCACCACAACCACCACCACCCCCCCCTCCCCGCCCTCCGCCAACCTCCGAACTCTCATCCTTCGACGAGCACTCACTACTTTAACGAAATAATTGTCACGCCTATGAGAGACTCATCAGCTCCTCCGTTATTGCGTTTATCACATCGACGCTGTTATTGATTTTTTAACGGCTGATCGCTCGGCTTTTGCGGAACTCGCGAGCAACCCGCGTCTATCCATACTAAAGGAGCGAAATTCACTTAACTAACTTAATTAAGAGGCCCATAATTTCATATTCCCTTGCGTGACTCAGTGCGTGTGAAATTTCATCGTTCGTATGGTAAAATTTTGCAAAATCTTCCGTGACAAATTGCACGTCAGTCGAGAGTTTGTTGCCCAGCTAAATTCATAATCCAATGTGATATTCCCAATCCATTTGGGACTCGGAGCCTCGACAGAGGCTTAATCGGCATTTTTTTGGGCATTCCCGAATCGAGACGGACAGTGCCACCTCCCTCGTAGTAACACCCCATCCTACGCGCCCGGTCCCCGGACTTTGCATAATTTATATCGCGAATATAATTAATCTCGCACGCAGACTCACGCACTTACCTACGTACGCGTATAATTCACTCGGTGGTTTGTAATATAAACCTGTTACGTCAGGAGTGCGCGTCGGATTTCTCGCTCTTGTATAAACAACGAGCGAGACCAGTAGAAAATCCGCGTCGCGCACGACCTTTTCCAATTAAAACGGTACACGCGATTATATTTTTGAATAAATTGTGTCTGATCATACGTTAGGCTGAAAACTCGAGACTTTTAAGGCTTTTTGATCGCGCCGATTAGTCAATTCCATTTGCGTGTCTGACCCCCGTCTATGCCCACGCAGTCGTCGCCATCATTCTGGCCCCAAAAATAATACAATCGACAAGCCGGGCATCGCCGATTTTTCTTAATTTGATCGAGGCATTATTCGCACCGAATAAGCGCACTCCGGAGCTCCACACCTCCAGCTCTCTTTGTCGCCTCTCCACAGTTGAGAGAAAGAGAGAAAGAGAGAGAGAGAGAGAGAGAGAGAGAGAGAGAGCACTTTTCCGCCATGTCCTAACGACATTTGTCCAACCCTACCCAATGCTTCCTCGGTTATAACCATGTGCCAACTCATCCTTTTACCTGCGGGTACACGTACGCCCACGCACAGGGTCGAAGAGGGGGACACAACCACCTTGCTCTCGCACTCCCGAAATCATTGTCCGACTCGCCGATGAAATTCGACGACGACGACGACGACGACCCACGGTGCGGTGGCAATTGCAGTTGGAAAGCCTTTCGCAGGCTAAATTCCGCTCTACGTAAATGTGCGCAGTCGCGGTGTCGTAGAGCGTCGAATTTAGAATGTCTCGCTCGCGCTGCATTGGGCTACGACAAATTCCAGAAGGTACTAGATAAAAGGGTTACAAGACGCGTCGAATCACGAGGTCGCATTTTATTTTTAAAAAGCTCTTACTTTTTATACGCGACTCGTCATTTTTTCAACCCAAAGGGACAATCGTGAAATGCTCGGTCGCACACGCACACACTCGCGCGGAAACATACTGACAAACATAAATGCGATATATATATATATATATATATATATATATATATATATATATATATATATAATCGACTCTCTCAGTTTGGAGATTTACAGCTATTTTACGCGGCGGCCGTCGATTTCTTGCAACTTCACAATGTTCATCGGTTAAACGAGATATTCGACGGGCACTTGAAAGAGAAAAAGCACAAGCGGGAAAGACCAAAGGAGTTCGTCCGCAGTTCGGATGAAGGAAGTTTTACCAAAGTCTTGTACTCGGCGCGTTTACGAGTAACGTGTGTGTACACGCGTTAGTCATGGATATTGGAAACGGCGATGATCGTGCATCGTTCGCCCCCCCCACCCTTAACTCTCACACCCGCTCTCTATCGCGATATTTGCGATATTTTAAATATTTTGAGCTTCAGCGATACGGTATGAGGGTAATTCGAGATATCCTAAAGGCGCGTTAAGGACGACGGCAGCGTCGATAAACTCACGATCGAGCCAATAACTGCCATATAAATAAAATCAATCTTTTGCTCTCGATGCGATTTTTCTTTTACAACTGGCGCCTTTGCCTCTCCCCTCTCCACGCGGCTGCAATATCTTTATCTCGACTCTCTATTTTCACGTCAGCGTCTCTCCTAGTTTTCTAATGCGCGCCATTGTCGCTCGCGTCTGCGTGCGGTGCGTATACTTCCTTCTCTATTTTCTACCGCCGTCGCTGCCCGTCTCTACTCTTTCCTTCGCTCTCATTTCCTCATTACTGGCTACTACTACCCCTTCCATTCGCGTCCTCCTCCTCCACCTCCTCATCCTCCTCCTCCTTCTCCTCCACCCTACCCCTCACCGCACCTCACCTCCGCGACCACACGCTTTTTTTTTCTTTTCTTTTTTAATTTCTCGTTTCTGCCCGCCGATGCCGCCGCCACTGCATTTTTCTCGCACCGTTGCTCGTAGTCATTTATTATTCGGCGCACTGCGCTCTTTTTTTGTTTAACACGACTCTACGCTGGACGTTTAATTAACGTAAAATCAATTATATGGATTGGCAGATGCTCGCTTCGTTCCAAGATGAAAATATCGTTTATTCGTAGCTCGCGAAATGTGAGATGGAAGCTTGTGAAGATGTAACCGAGCGCCTTCACAAATGACACGATTTAACCGCATTGTAAATTGTCGGAGTGCGAGCTTTGGCAATTGCAATTTAAGTACAAGTAAACGAGTCGAGATTACGATGTACGTTGCTCGAAAATATATAGTTTATTTTGTATTAATAAAAATAAGTGGACAGCACACGTTACATGCGGTCGAAGCGCCAACTTCGAGCGACTGTTTTTCAGATAAGCGAGTTATTTCGTGAGAATAACTTATAAAAGTGATGCTTTTAATCTCTCGGTTTTAGATAGCGACAGCTAAAATCTCTTACATCATAGATATATTAAAGATAATATTAATTTATACATCCTCAGCATGGCTATGTTTTATAATAATACAGCGACTCGGTTTTATACGAATGAGTTCCGCTTTATGTGAAAAGAAATTTTTTGTTGTTTGTTTCATTATCGTTTTGTTTTTGTTTTTTGTTTGTTTTATCATTCGTTTTACCTAATTCAAAATTAATATTCAAGGATGCATTGAAGAAATAAATGCCTAGAATCGATAAATACATAGTTTCACTTACTTTAATCTAGCTTCCTTTTTGCACGGGACTTTTTACTATGAAATGTACTATTGTAGCTAATATGGAGGTGTCAAACCTATAAACCTATCGCAGCGACATCTACTTCTCATTCGATTAATTCATTCGATTCCCAAAGAGCGAGCACTGGCTTTTAAAAACTTTGGTAAGCCGCTCTCTCTCTCTCTCTCTCTCTCTCTCTCTTTCGAACTACATCAATTTTCATCTCTATTATTCTCTATATATCCGCCCCGACTCTCTCTCTCTCTCTCTCTCTCTCTCTCTCTTTCTCTCACTCTCACTACTCTCCCCGTCGCTCGTCGATCCCTTCTCTTTAGGTCCGTTCGAATATACGCGATCTTTATCGATGCACTTAACACTCATCGGCTTTTCCTCGGTCAAATACACGCGCGCACGCGCACCCGCGTTCTCGATGAAAACGAATCGCGCTCGAGCGGAAGGATTAAAAGATTGGACGCTACGACCCGCGAACGAAAGCAAAGGGAGGAAATGGAAAGGGAGAGAGACGTTGCGTCGCGTTTTGTCTAGTCGCATTCGCATTGCGTTGCTCACACGAAAGCACCAACAACTGCAGCTTTAGTTGCATCTCTCTTTGTCAATTGTTAAATAGTCGCGGTAGTGTTTAAAACTTGTTTTTAAGCGAACAATTAGTTTCTCCTATTTTGATATTCGCTTTACTTTAGATAAACGAGTCATGCCATTATTCATACAATTGGCTCTGTCCAAGGGAAGAGACTTTGTTTCCCTGGCTTATTTCAAGTATGAGAGATCATAAGCGACCGGGCGAAACGACGTACAATGTAACGTCCGCTTTCGTTTATTTTTCATGGGAAGTTTAAATTTCAGGCCGATGATTTAAGACGAAAATAATACTCGATATTTTCGTTGCCTCGATGTAAGATGAAAAAGTAAAAAACATTTCTCTATGACGCACATCGCCCAAGCGTATTTTTGTCACTCGGCTTAATTAATCACGATAAAGCATCGAGCGACAGTGTCGCCGCTAAATAACCACCAAATTTCATACATAACATAACCACCTCGAAAGACATTATTTTCCATTCAAAATAGTTCGCATCAATTTTACATTTTTGCATTAAATGCTATAAGCGCGTATGCCCAAAGAAGTTTACATAATACCTCGGAATTCCAAAGTTTCTCCAAGGTCTCCCATTTTACTCGTGCGAAATACACAGCCTCGCAATTATCATCTGTGCTTATTGATTATTTCGCCTTTCCATCTCGTTTCGCCGTAGTTAAAACTGTGATTACACGAAAATTAATCGAGCATACCTTCAATTAATCGAGAATTTTCTTTCGAGTCATTCGCTTCGATCGAGCGTCCTGTTTAAAATTATTTTCACCTACACCAATATGATTTTCAAGTGTTAGGGCAGTAAAAGGCACAGGGAGAGAGAGAGAGAGAGAGAGAGAGAGAGAGAGAGAGAGAGAGAGAGAGAGAGAGCTGACACTCGGCCGTCGAGATAATTTGGAAAATTCAAAAAACTCTCCTCCAACAGATTCTTGATAAAGTTCGATCTTCCCCTCGCTCACCGATTTTTCACATCGACGACTCTGGGAAAACGCACGCTGCTAACGATCATCAGCTTTCCTTGTCTAATACGTCCAAGTTGCTCTATTCCTACCCGTGAAACGATTAGCTATCGCGCCTGAGGCTCACACGCCATCGGACCTCCGGCCATTGTCACGTACTGGTCACGAAAAACCGTCGACGCGCACATTGATTCGTCAACAGTATAGAAGACGAAGAAGAAGAAGAAGAGAGAGAGAGAGAGAGAGAGAGAGAGAGAGAGAGCGATGAGAGGACAACCGAACCGCTTCCCGCGATGTTACGCAACAATCCTTACTACTGGATTTTACAGGTCGTCGGGGCGTCGGGACTTGGTGGCCCTGACGGCGTCGAGGAGAAAGGGTATCTCGCGGGCGGGATGTCGAGAGGGAGTTTGCTAGTGAGACAGTGGAGTGGGGGGAGGGTGTGGAGGTGTGGAAGGGGGAAGATGTAGGAAAGAAGGTGGAGTCCAACTGTCGTAGCGGAGCATCAATATTCAGTGTTACCTAGGCATGTTTACGTGACCCTACTCCTCCACAACAAACACTTTTCGCTGCTTCTCTTTGTCATTGCTGCAATTATGTAATTGGCCGTGGATAATTACCGTTATTATGCGATACGCTGAGCGTCTGCATCGGTAGAATAGCCGCAAGTCAGAACGTATCGGGCCGATTATACCTATTCCATGAGGTTTCCGCTCAAACCCCCCCCAACCCCACCCCCATCCCTTCGGCCCCAAACTTCCCTCCCCCACACCGCAAACCCCCACCCCGACGCATACACACCAATTCATTGCACTTTCTTGTTCGTTGAAAGAATGCTCGCGCAAAACGAACTGGTTAATCGAAGATAAAATTATCGGGTTAAAAAAAAGCGTATTTAAGAGTGAGAGTTGTGCGCGTGGCGACGCGCTCGTGAGAACGCACGAAGATAATATTTCTCGCGGCGATGTAGCAATTCTCGAGCTCGTTATTGTTCGATCATTATCGAAAGCGACGAGAATCGCCCGTTGGAGTGTCAAGGACAAAATAGATGAGACAAAATAGTCCTTAAGGATGCTCTTGAGTATCGATAAGAAGGAGGTAACCCGTGTAAGTGGTGGCGATTATTGCCGGAGACGGAGTCCCGCTCGGGAGAGACCGAAAAGCCTGTAGAAGAGGAAGATGAGGATGATGCTCGCCGCGATTTGTATGTGGTGAAGCATTGGCTGGACTTTCATCCCGAGGGGTCGAGAGCGTGAAGAGTTGGAGTCTTTAGAAAACTCGAGCTCTTTGAGCTTAGGTTGATTAAGATGGTCGCAGTGGTTGGGCCGGAAGCGGCCTCGACGCACCATACCGCTTTCCTCTAATCGTAAATGCCGTTGCACAATGACAAAATACTTTCGAGCTGTTCCCTTGACACGCGAGACGGAGATGGGATGAGAGGCCGCGGCGAGAGGGTGGTATAGGTGAGAAAGAGCGAGAGAGAGAGAGAGAGAGAGAGAGAGAGAGAATAATGTATAACGCGTTGCTCATGCGCTTTTGTGCGAGCGCGCGTACGTGCCTACATGCGATTGCATGTGTATTGAGAGGAGAAAAGCCGATCGTAAGCTTATGTTAGGTATGATCTATATATATATATATATATATATATATATATATATATTTGAGTACTTTGTCATTACGTTATTAGATTAGGCGACTTATGAAAAGTTATATTATTAACGACTAATGTTGCATTAAATAGACGGTCGATTCTCGAGATTTACACACTTTACTGGCGCATTTATGAACAATTATTATCGGAAAGCGATCAACTGTCTGGCATTATGTCGCTCTCTTATAAAACAAAGGATAGACAGTAGTCGAATTTCTGCGGTACAATGAATCGGAATCGCTGATAACCTCGACACCTATGGACAGCTTGACTTTTGTAGTTAATAAGTCTCGCTATTTTAGCTCGAATGTACTGTTCGCACACACATCAGACAGATAGAGGCGCGCGCGCGCACTCGCAAACTATAGAAATATCAATTGTAATGTGGTGAAAATATTAATACCTTGGCTGATAGTAAGTGTTTTTAATAGCTTTATTGAATTGATGTTAAAATTTTGTTTTGTTCGGTTTTTAGCGCTAGGCGATATAACATCGTTAAACGAAATTATTATCCACTTTGGAAATGTGAAGTTTTTATGTTGTTCGATTGAAGAAATTTCCGGGAACAGTTGGAGCCAAATTGCTTTATTTGCGTGCGAATTCTCAATGCCCTTCGGTATTAAATATCCCAAAAAATAAGAAGCACTCGTTACGTGCTATGCCATTTTATTTTATTAAAGGAAAAAATACTTGACGGATGCAAACGAAGATATGGGTACGGTGAAGGGGTCTTAGAGATTTTACGTGCAAACAATAATAATAGAGGGAAAAATTTTCAGATTAACCATTCATTCTTAACGATTGCACAAGTTTTTAGAGAAATTTGATAATATAATGGATATAAGTAAATGGATATATGTGATTGCAATTCCGTGCTATCTAGCGTCAAAAATTGGCATTAACTTTTGCATTAATCCAGTAATACGATCTGTCGCTAAAACTAAAGTTAAACGATCGTATACATAGATAAGAAATGAGCGATAAAGCTATTTATAATTATAATTAATTACAAATGATTATCAGTTTATCCTCTATTACATGGTATGAAATACTTGCACTTAATTCAAATCCTTCAAGTTGCTATCTGAGTGATATTCGGACATTTAATTTTATTCCGTATAATTTAAATTCATAAAAAATATATCATACGTAATTATTCTTTTATTTTTATTACCCTCCAAAGTTATTTAATTTAATTGCGCTCGGCAAAGGCATGAAAAATAACGATGAATGTGGCCTCATAAAACTAATTGTAATTCGATGCAGTAAAATTTTACGTGACAAAAGCACCAACGATACCAATATCCTCCTTACCTTCTCTCCAAAGTATGAAGATAGAGGACTACCTAAGAGACTCGAGGCTAGTCAATAAAAATAAGAAGTAAACGAAGAAGCAACTATCCATCAACCAATTTTAACTCAATCGTTAAAACAAAGGAACTTTACAATCGAAGTTACAGTCGATCTCGTACTCCTGTTTCTCTCTCTCTCTCTCTCATCACTCACTTCTCCCCATTTCTTTCTTATGCTCTTCTCTTTCTCTTAACTAATCGATATAATCGCATTGGCGCCGAAAATTCAGTACAAATATTAAACTCGAGAATCTCACGCCGTACACGGAATTACTTGCATAGAAGGGGCAAAAAACCGAGAAAACCGAAGTACGTGTGCAGCCAGTTAAAGAGGACGTAGAGAACACGAAGTCGAATAGAACGAAGGCGCGCACGATAGAGAACGAGAGAGAGGGAGAGAGAGAGAGAGAGAGAGAGCGCATGACGACAACGACGAGGTCGATGTCCTACGGTTCTGTGTTTGCGCCGCTCTAACATCACGTGTATATACACTTCGTGCTCGACTTCGTCTACTATTACTATCGCTACTACCACCACTACTACTGTTACTATTCCTACTATCATTATCATTACTATTACTACTACTATTACTACTAATACTACCACTACTACCACTACTACCACTACTATATACTACAATAACAACAACAACTACTACTACTACCACTACTACCACTACTACTACTATCTCTACTACTATCACTACTGATACTGCTACTGATACTGCTACTGTAACCACTATTTCTTCTTCTTCTTCTTCTTCTTCTTCTTCTTCTTATTATTATTATTATTGTTATTATTATTATTATTATTATTATTATTATTATTATTATTATTATTATTATTCTCGGTCTTATTTAGCTTTGGCTTCGTCTGTGCGTTTGCCCGAGTCGTTAGCCAGCGTGAGGAAACTCCTTCGACCTTCTGCTCACCTGATACCCAGGCTCGGCTCTCTTTCTCTCCTTCTCTTTTCATCGCGATTTCATTCGGTCGCAGCATAAGCCTGACCTTTCGCTCGCCATTCCCTTGAGCAATTAGCTTACGGAGACAAAACTTGCATTTCTTTCAGTTTCACAAATGAAATTCCACCTTTCACAGCCCATTTGCCGGACATTCCCAACTCGTAAATAACCAAAGCATTTCCGACTCCCGTTGCTGTGACACATCAGCCTTAACCACTCGAGGGCCAATTCCTTTTTGGCTTTCCCCTTATCTCTCTTCCCTCCCAGCGTTCTAGTCTCCCTCCCTCCCCCTCTCTCCCACCCTTTGTCCCTCCCTCCATTTCGACTAGTTCCCGGACGGATATTACCAGCGAGATGTACGCGGAACTAGTCTTTCCGATTTTACCGTCTTCCCGACCGGAAAAGTACGAGCTCCCGGGGTTTTACGGCAACATGCACTCGGGTGAATTGGCGTTAACATTGGAACACGGACGCGGCATGTCCAAATGGATTAATGGCACGAACTCGGTGAGAAGGCCCCTCCTCAGCGCAGGTGAAGGCCAACTTGTAAAATGAGTTGCAAATCGTATTTACAAGTGCGAAACGACGATATATCGAATTTGTGAAAGGTCACTCTGTGCGGTCAAGAGAGTCGAGTTGCATCTCTTCGTATCGCTCGTATCGGGAGTATAGTTTACATCGACAAGTGAAAGTACCGCGAGAGTAGCAGAGATAGTGGCGGCAATTTGTGTTCTCCATTAAAAGTATTTTATTACATATTTTTGTGCATGACAAAGAAAGTAGGGGAAGAGGAGGAGGAGAGGAGGAAGAAGATTATGAAGATGAAGAAGAAGAAATAGAAGAATTTTATGTAATTTTTTAGCAGTAATAATAGCATTTTAAACAACAATAGGGCTAAAGGGCTTTTAATATTTCATTCTCATTATGGATCGTAGATTTAAAACGGATTTTTAGCTCGTTTAAACAAAAAACGACAACAACAACAACAACAACAACAACAACAACAACAACAACAAAAACAAAACAAAAAAAATGGAGAAAAAGAGAAAAAAAACCAGATAAAAAATTAAAAGATATGCTGATTACCTTTGAAAAATATGCGAGTGTAGTCGAATATATGAATAAATGAGCATATGAGTAAAGTATATAAATAGAAGAAAACAAAAGTACGCTTAGTACTCGTTGTGTTGCAATTAAGTACATCCGACTCACAAATAGATTTTCCATACTTATGCATAAATATTAATTATCCCATTTAAATAATGCATAAATAAACATAAAGAATGGGGGGACAAAAAAAAAAACAGCGACAACAACACCTTTGTCACAGAGCCGTGATTTGTGTTAATTACAATTAATATGAATTCCGTTATTTGTTATTTTTAAAAGGCTATTGTGTATAGGATGGAATTGACGAGCAATACAGGGTCGATCCAGACCTTATCTTATCTATTCTCTTTACGAAACACTGATACCAACAGACTATAAAGAAAAGCACTTGCGTACTTCATTTTAGTTTTAAAAATTATATGTCCAAGAATTTATACCGACTTTGTTCCCCCATTCGATCTGGAGCGCTTTCGAGGTGTAATATTCTAATATTCGATCGGCAATCTCCAGAAATAATCATATTAGATTGCAAACGATGTCAAGACGAAATATCCTTCGACTCGCTATTTATCCCGAAAATAGTTATTTCCGTTAATAATAATCGTATACTTTGAGCATCAACACGTATATTTCCATAGCATTATCCCTAAGAATTCGACTTGGTGTTTGTTTGTTTTTTTTTTCTTCATTTTTGTTCTTTCTCTCTCTCTCTCTCTCTCTCTCTCTCTCTCTCTCTCTCTGTTTGTTTTAACGAGGCAACACTTTTTTATGTTACAGCGATTTGGAGCGAGATTTGAGTCTTTCCGAAGATAGCGAGGATGAAGACACTCCTAAGGTATTTTTTTTTTTTTTATACCGGGAACGATTTTATAATTATTCCAATTGCCCGACCGTTCAATTAACGCACTTATTATTTGGTTTAGGTTGTACCGCCGAGGCCAATAAGGGATGGAAGAAGTCCAGCAATATCGGTCGAGTAAGTACCGACATGTTTTACGTTATGCGCAAGCCTACCAATTTATCGGACAAATTATTTGGTAAATTTGCACAAAGTGCGAAGCTAATGACGCGTTACGTTAAATTGGCGAGACCCGTTTGCAAGTATTCTTCTTCAAATTAACCTCTTTCGCTTAATCGACGCCCTACTCGCTAACATAAAAGACAAGGAATTTTCTTAACGCGAGTTTTCCAAATCCCTAGCGCTTGGCTAAATCAAACAAAATCAACCGAACACATTCAATAATAACAACGAGCGCGGTGAATACCTGATTTTCACTTATATAGCGAAGCACGCAATTGAATGTCACGTAATTAGCGGTTGAGACTCAGCCTGTGGAGGAGGTCCGCGATAAGCTACGTCGTCGGTCGGAGACGCCTAATCGGATATCTGTTTGTTATCTCTCGCTCGATATAGTCTCGTTTTCTCGCACGGCAAAGAGAATCATAAGTAGATACATACGTGCGTGTGTGCGTGTGTGTGCGCGTGTGTATACCTCACTATCCGCTACTCGTTTATTTTCCTCCGCGAGGTTTATCAATCGTACGGCAGGGCGGGCGATAGACGTATTACGTTATCGGCCCGAATTAATGAAAAGGCCCCGATCGTCGCGCATTGGTTTTTTGCGCGGGCCACAATCGGTGCGCGTAACTTTAAATACGTACGAACCCTCGTATCCCCTCCGCTTCCGCCTCGCACACCGCACACAGATACACGGTGGTCAGGAGGCGACGACAAGCGACCGATAAATGAACGAGGCGTGCAAGAAAAGAAGAAAAGAGTCGGGCGGAGAGTCAGGAGGAAAGAGCAAAGAGCTATGGACGGTGTTGGGCGATGGAGCGGAGAGATGAGGAGGAGAGGGGAACGAGTGGAGCGCGTGGGAAGTGGAAAGAAATTGATCGATTGGCTTATTATGGCCGCGTTTGAATTGCCACCCGATGATCGAGCCATTAATCCTTACTTATTTATTATGTCTTTTACATGAGAGGAGCCGATATAGAATAATTCATCCAGCCCTTGTCAAGGCCGATATACAAGATTGTAAATAATTTAGAAAATGGCATTCGCTTACTTGCCGTCTTCGTCGAAACGGCGCGCGACCGCTTAAAATCACGCCATTCACAGTCGTGTGAAATATCGTCTCTCTCCTAGAAAATGGTATCTTTAAGATGATTTTAAGACGATTTTAAGACGATTTTAAGACGATTTTGAGACGACTTTAAGACGATTTTGAGACGATTTAAGGCGATTTTAAGGTGAACTAAATGGGAATTGGAGTGAAATTATCGACTCGCGATGACCGATCGTTTTTTCACGCTATCTCTTGCGCAAACAAGATATGTCGCGAAGGTCAATGAACGTGCCAAGCATGGACGCTCGTTAAACGCTTTCAGGGATTTCGACTGGGAGGGGCCGGAGGGGCGAGGCGAATGTTGGGTCTCGAGGATGCACGGGGGATGTGGATGGTTGGGTGCGTAGAGGGGTGGCGTAATGTTAGCGGGGGAAGGTAGATGTAATGTCACAACGAGAATGAAGCTGAAACAAAACGTCATGATTATGTCCACAGCTTGTCGGCGCCGCTGATCCCGGCAATGACGACGGCCCCACCGCCACTTGCCCCTATGTCGCCCATGGGCTTGTCCCCGGTCGGGCCTCTCTCGCCCCCGGTCCAAGCGCAAATGCAGACCCAGATGCAGCCTCCGGCACTCGTGCAACAGCAGCATCAGCAGCAGCAGCAGCAGCAGCAGCAGCAGCAGCAGCAGCAGCAGACCCTGGTGCCAGCCAAGCCCAGTCCCCGGCCCTCGGTGCTGCCACAGTCAAGGTGCACCGGGAGCCCCGACGACGGTCCCACCGTTAATGCCATGCACCAAAGACCGCCCAGTCCTCCCGGTAAGTATCTCCGTCCGCACCAAGTGCACCGAGCGACTCTCCCAATCGCCGGGCGCACTCGCGCCGATTCCAATTTCCCCGATGTCAAAACACCGATAACCCTCCTACCAGAATAGCCTTTCATCACCCAGTATTCTCACCCTCGGACTCGGATCCTACACATATCGCGCTTCATTCGTTTATCCAAGAATCCGTCTAATCCTCCCTCGTGACTCTTCTACTTTCTCTCTTATTCGCGCCGCATATGGTGGCTAAACCGTACACGTACGCGCACGCGCATCCCCAACCGTCCCAAACTTCAAGTTTGCACGCGCGGCGCGATTAATCGCATTAGGACATGAGTCGACTCGAGTCGCACCGGGCTTTCTCGAACGGGTGCACAGATCCCCATCGGCACATCGGAGGCGCCTTAAAAAAATTCAAGGGCAGAAAGAGAGAGAGAGAGAGAGAGAGAGAGAGAGAGAGAGAGAGAGAGAGAGAGACGGCTTACCGCTTGGAAGCCTCGCAGCCGCGATCTTGACGATTAGCAGCATTAGCCTATCGAGGAGCCTCCGGCCACGAGCGGACGCCACATCGACGTCGGTAGTGGCGTCGACCGGGCAGGTGCCGACGACAGGCGCGAGCGACAGATGGGTAGCTTCGACTTTCAAGGCCGAGCGCGACGATCGAGTCGTGGAGAGCAGCCGCGTGTCGTCGTGGGGGGAGCAAAGGACGCCGCGCGCACCACTCGGGCCCTATGGTAATAATAAAGAGAGAGTGGAAATTGGTTGGGTTGCAGGTGAAGCGCCGGCGAGCTCGGGCAGCGCCTCCTCGTCCTCGGACTCGGGCTCGGAGTCCGGCTCGGACAGCAGCGACGACTCCGAGGACTCGCCGTGCAACGGGCCCCGGCAAAGCTCCAAGGGCCCGGCGACACCGCCATCCCTGTCGCCGGGCGAGCTGCCGGAGGAGCCGCCGCCACCGGCCGTCGAGGAGTCAAAGCCACGCTGGAACCTCAGCTCCTTCTTCAATAAGGCCGAGCAGCCGGAGGCCCAGCAGCTTGGCCGTAAGAAGGAGGAAGTACGGAACGAGCCCGAGCCCCAGCCGGAGCGCCGCTCCTCCCGGCATTCCCAGCACCACGACTGGGAGCTCGACGAGGCCGTCAAGCGCAACAGGTCCAGCCAGTTGCTCGGCAGCTTGAGTGACAGCGAGCAGCAGAGCGACGCGGACAAGGCCCCGGCCAAGGAACAGCCGCCTAGAACCCAGGTGAGTCCCGTCCTCGGTGCTGTTTGCGCTCGTCCCTATCGCTCGGACTCCGGGCAGTGGCGCTTCCGGCGTACGGCCGTGTTCCCGCGGCCGACGCTTGCCACGCTCTCGCGCGCACCACTAGAGCGCCGAGACTAGCGAGTGAACGCCGTCTACGTGGCCCCGTTACCCCCGTTACCCTCGTTACCCCCGTTCCGACTCGCGACCCACATGATGAACCTACCTAACGCACCGGACGCGCTTCATAACGCTGATAGAGGTCGACGAGATCGCCAAAGCGCAACCACCACCACCGCCACCAACCTACATCATCATCGTTATCATCATCATCATCATCATCGTCGTCATCATCATCATCATCATCGTCATCGTCATCATCCAGGCTTTCGCGCGGCGCCTTATCGGGAATAGTTGTTCCCCCATTTTATTTTTTCTTTCATGATTATTTTTTGTTATTCTTAAGAGGCAAATTAGGGCTTTTGGCCTTTGATTCGCTTGGAGTGAGCGCGAATCACCGGGGTCGCGACACCTAACCGTGACAATGAACGACGAACCTTATGAGAGAGATGCTACGTCCCTCCCTTCAAAGCACTCTCGTTTCAAAGCACTTGCCGGGGCGGTGTGGGGTCGGCCAAGGGACTGTGGGGTTGCGGGTGGGTG
>NW_011948436.1:3710525-3716237 GCF_000503995.2 Ceratosolen solmsi marchali | reverse complement strand
GAGTAAAGTCTCGTTTCGCGATTAGGTGCAGGCGGAGAAGCCAAAGCCGCCGGACGTGCGCAAAAGAGGCCGTCCTCGTAAAACGGACAAGAGCCCGAAGACTTTGGCGGGGGTGGCGACGATGTCGACGATCCCCATCGAGGAGTCTAAGGTCCCGGCCAAGCGGAATCGCCAGCGCAATAGCGCCGCTTCCGCGGGCAGTCCGCCCCGGCGAGCCAAGAAGCAGCCGATCTCCAAGCCCGCGTTGACGACGTCGGCGTCGACGACGACAACGACGACGACGACGACGACGACGACGACGACGACGACGACGACGACGACGACGACGACGACGACGACGACGACGACGACGACGACGACGACGACGACGACGACGACGACGACGACGACGACGACGACGACGACGACGACGACGACGACGACGACGAGTCGGCCCCACCTCCACCGCCGTCGAGCCACAGCAGACGGGCGCCGGTGCCCTCGCCCATCACCGAGGCCAGGCACCATCGACCGAGGCTCAGCGTCTCCAGCAGCAACGACGACGACGACGACGACGACGACGACGACGACGATGACGACGATCAAAACGACGATGAGGACGAGAACGAGGAGGAGGAGGAGCGCGAAGAAGAGGAAGAGGAAGAGCGCGAGGAAGATGAGGAGGAGGTGGAGGAGATCGTGCGGGAGGAGGAAGAGGAGGAGGATGAGGACGAGGACGAGGAGGAGGAGGAGGATGACCAGGAGGAAGTTGAGAGGCAGCGCAGGCGGGGGAAAAGGTCCCACGAGGAGGACGCGCCTTGGAGCAGGTACGTAAGCCACCTTACTCGTAGATCTTTCAGACTCGGTCCTTGAATCATCACAATAACAATAATAATAAACGAGTCCTGCTCGAACGAATTTGCTGCAACTGCGGTCGGTTACATTAGTCTACGAATTTGTTGCGTAGAAGCGTTAAAGCAGACGCGATGAAAGGATCTGAAGTGCTGGCTCATCAACTCATCAACCATAAAACTCGTTGACTGTTCTTCAAATCCGTCAATTTGTAATTAATCTCTAATTAATCTTGGTTTTTGGTGTGTTTGGCGACAAGTGAAATGGGTCCCGGGACTCTTTACTACATGGTTTTGTCGTTTTCTTGTAAAAGAGGTTCGCCTTTGTGGTAGAAAGGTCGAAGGAATGTTCGACGACGTTGATGGAGCAGCGTCTGCGTAAAAATTGCGGACTGATTGATTGAGATGAGCTAAATGATTGTTGCAGGTTGTCGTCATTGAAGAGAAGTAGCAAATTGAGCGATTCGCCGAAGAAAGTACCGGAGAAGAAAAAGAGCCCACCGAAACTCAAGCCAAGGAGGCAAAGGTCCCGGGTAACCAGTGCTCCGGAATGTCCGTCGGAGTCGGATAGCGAGTCGGAGGTGGCATTGAGGACCAATCGAAAGGTTTGTCCATTCTTCGAAAAATCCCCATTTCTCCGGGATTAATTATAAAAAATAAAAAATAAAAAAAAAAAAAAAAAAATGTTAAGCATAAATATGAGAGTCGGGCAGAAATTACTTTTGTCGCTTCGATAACTACTTGATCGGTTTAACGCGACGCATCTTGCGGCATTCGTTAACAAATTATTCTCCACGCGTAAACGGTATAGATGGAGTCGTACGAGCAGCGGTCGATGCTTAAAATGCAAGGCAGAGGTCAATTTGCCGTCTCTCTTCCACGTTTTACGCCCGAAAAGCAAATGTTTTTCGAACTTTTGATGTCTGAGTTACGATAGCATTGACCAGCGAGTGCTATCGTATGGTAATAAATTACAAATACTTACGATTCGATGTATTATCGCACTCAATACCTTCTAAATATATATATATATATATATATATATATATATATATATATATGTATGTATATTCATTGCTTATACAGTTTCGCTCGAAGGTACTTTTCTATTTTATTTTTATTCTCCGCATTACAGAGATGTCTCATATATATATATATATATATATATATATATATATATATATGTATGTATATTCATTGCTTATACAGTTTCGCTCGAAGGTACTTTTCTATTTTATTTTTATTCTCCGCATTACAGAGATGTCTCGACTGTTCGAAAAGCAAAAAAAAAAAAAAGCGATATCCACCTTACGTAATATGCCATGACCATAATACGTGGAAATGTGCTGTTGTAATAAATGAATTTGCGAGCCGAACAACGGGTTTCATTAGCCTTTCGCGAGGGTTGATTACGAAACGTTAATTTACGAAATATTAGGTCTGCTGTCAGGTAGGCTATTAGCGATCATTGTCGTAATAATAGTTGCGGTAATATATTCATATTCGCATGACAACTCTATAAACGTTGCAATGAGCAACAACAACAACAACAACAACAACAACAACAACAACAACAACAACAATAACATTTAACAAATAACAACAGCAACAATAATGATGATGATGACGATGATGATGATGATGATGAAGATGATGATGATGATGATGATAACTCGGTATAATAAATTTCATAATCTTACGAAAAGCATAAAAACATTCTAGTAGTAGAGTTATCGTGGGAATATGAGATGTAAATCTCACACTGTCAAGCCTATGTTTCACGGTGTCTGCTTGCTTCTACACTGGACCAAAAGACCCGCAAAGCAAATTTCGTAAATTCAATTGATTTTGGTTGATTGCTTTTGGCCTTTTGGTCTGCGCTGCGACAAGGGTGGGATCGTATGTAGCGTACTTGAATGCAATTGTCGCGTCCAATGCCTTTGATTGGGTATATGATATGATGTGAGGCGAAACGTCAAGGAGACACGTGGGGTAAGGGCGGGGATGCCTCGAGCACTCGAACGGGAGGATACCGATTGAGAGATTGAGAAACGAATGATCGAAACGACTGACTTGTGTACGTCGACAGGTCGCCCGAGTGCAGCCGAGGCCCCGTGCGCCACCGACGCGGGCCACCAGTCCCGAGAACTCGGATAGTGACAATAGCCCGGCCTCGGTGAAGGTCCAGGAAGAGAGCGGCGCCACCGTGCAGGATAACAAGAAGAGCGCCCTACGCCGCCTCTTCGTCGATTCCCGTGCCAAGGGCGGCAAAGGCGGCAAGGGCGGCAAGGGCGGCAAAGGCGGCGGAAAGTGCGGTATCTACGTAGAGGAGTACACCTCGAACACGCCCACGGGCAGCGAGAGTCCGTACAAGCGTCCTTCACCCGTTGTCGTCGCAGCCGCTACCGTCCAGCCGGTCATTCTCGAGCGCACCGAGGACAAGAGACTCGGCTTCCCGGCCCTCACCTACGTCAACGGCATGCCCAGGCTCGTTTGCAGGCTCGAGCTCAGCAGACTCGGGCACGTACCGAAGCCCGCGAGGGGGCAGGAGATCAGACAGAGGACCGAGATGCCCGACACGAGGCCATCCTCGAGGTGAGTGCCCCTCGACACTTCTAATAAATAAAAATAAATCTTTCCCCCGCAGTTGGCAAAAATGAACAGACCAAATTTCACTCTACCCCAAGATTTCCAATAGCATTGGTTCTGTTAAATTTTGTTAAGCAATTGAGAGAGAGAGAGAGAGAGAGAGAGAGAGAGAGAGAGAGAGAGAGAGACTTAGACTCGATTAGTAGTCAATCACGAGAGTAACCAGAATTTCTCATTTTTGTCGACAGACAACAACCGAGCGCCCTGACGACAACGCAGAGTCAATCGCAGAGGCCAACGACGCCGGAGGAAGGCGAGATCGTAGAGTCTCGTGGCAGCGGGGCCAGCATCCCCGCGGTGGCCCAGGACAGCGACTCGGTGACCGCGCCCGCGAAAGTCGGCAGCGGCATTGGTCTTGGCGCAGGTGTCACCGGCAGCGTTGGTGTCGGCATCGGCGTTGGCGTGGGTGTTGGCGTTGGCGGCAGAGTCGGTATCAAGACCGATGTGCCGGACGTCATCAAGTCCGTGGACGCGAAGCCGATCGCGTCGATGGGAGAGGCCGCCGGAACCGGGAGTGGCGTAGGCAGCCTCGGAGCCAAAACTAGCGGCCACGGGGAAACCTGCGAACTCGCGACCACCGGCAGTGGCGTCAAGAGGAAACGCAAGGAGAGCTGCAGCTCGGTCTCGAGCCTCGGCACCGTCTGCTCCCTCGACACGAAGGTGAAGATCGAGTCCAAGGAGGAGAAGAAAAAGCGCAAGAGGAAGCACCAAGAGCAGGAGAGCCTCGCCAGGTTCTCCGCGAGCCAGGTGAGAGCTACCCTCCCACTCGGTCAGGACCACACCCACTCCCGTCCCGTGACTATCGGGAGATGCCGGGCGATCATCGCCTTCCCCACCGATCCTTCATTGTCCGGGCTCAACCTTCGACCTACTATTTAACCTATGATTTAACCGACTATATAACCTATGATTCAACCAACGATTTAACCTATGATTTATCCTACAATTTAACCTATGATTTAACCGACTATATAACCTATAATTTAACCAACGATTTAACCTATGCTTTAACCTACGATTTATCCTACGATTTAACCTTCGATTTAACCTACTATTTAACCTAGGATTTAACCTACTATTTAACCGACTATATAACTTACGATTTAACATTCAATACTCAACATTCGATGCTCTAAGGTCAATGAGAGTCGTCGGAACGTCGCTGTAATTGCAAAGTGGGTGTGTAGAGCCACTTCAGCGACAAAATATTACGAGCCTCTACAATTGCAGTTATAAATTAAGGATCTCATTAAGCTATGAATTAAAAAAAAAAGTTTTCCTTTAATTCAATTTAAGTAAGGATCTCCTCTCTTACTCGCTCTTACAACTTTAATTGAAGATCTCGGAGAGCCAAACGATGACATTTCACGAAATGCTAAATAGAAAATTCGCGTAGTATTACTTATTGAAAGTTTTGCTTTCCGAATATTGTGCTAATGGACGTTGCCCGTTAATATTGATTGAGAGTATGGAACTTTTATCGCCTTGGCTACAACAGAGAAATGACATGTAACGTGCACATTTTCTATTCTCAAGTGTCGACGATTGTCACGGAGATATTACGCGTAACGGTGTTGGCCAGATAAAGCCTGGAATTATCGTTCGCGAATAATTGTCACTTTCCTCGTCATCCTTGCGAGCCTCCACGAGCCCATTATGCCACTAATATTGTTTATCTTTAATTTTCGCAGCATAACGACGCACAACCGACGAATCACGAGCGGGAAGATAAACCTGACATGAGTCTCTTGCCGCCGCCGCCGCAACGCGTCTTCTATTCCTACTTTTATATGCAGAACGACGTATCGGAAGACCTGGACAGGTAAGGCCCCTGCGTGACATTGTTTACTTTGCCTGGTTATAACGGGGATTTGTAATCGCGGCGCGTCATTCGTCATTGGCAAGGTCCCGGCAATGACTCGCCAAGGGCATAAGCGAGTGCTGACGAAACCTTACGAGGATGTCGCATATTACACGCATTGCCCCCCCCCCCCCACTCCCCCAGAAAATACGAAATGTTTGCTAAGCAAATATTGTTATTGGTGATTTTGTAGCTATCAGGAGCAGTACTTGGCCGAGGCGAAGCGACTCAAGCACAGCGCCGACGAAGAGAGCGATGTGACGACGCAGGGTTTGCTCTACCTCGAGGGCGCCATCTACTTTATCCTCACGGGACAAGCCATGGAGTCGGCTCACATGTCCGAACGCGCCGCCTACAGGATGTACAAGGACA
>NW_011948436.1:3706594-3710506 GCF_000503995.2 Ceratosolen solmsi marchali | reverse complement strand
TTAATTGAATTTTCTTAATAATTAATAATAATTAATAATGGTAAGGATGGGACGTAGAGCCGTAGCTTATCTCACGCTCTCATTTACAGATTCATAGCAACGAAGTTTCAAGTTCAGCCGAACAACTCCGTCGAGAGTAACATACACATTAAGCTACTTATATTGAGGTGAGTCGATAGGCGATTGTTTACCAGCAGGTGTAGTAGTGGGGGTGGGGGTGGGTGGGCAATTAAGCAATCGAAGCAATCGAACTAACTGACCGCTTTGTCTTTCGTCTTTGCCCGTCGTAGCTTATGGTGTCAGTCCCTCATATACCAGAAGCTTTTCAACCTGAAGAAGGCCGAGATAAAGGAGAATCACCTGCTGCTAGCCGAGTATCATCAGAAGGTAAGAGGACAAAAGAGGTCGATCACGGACAACGTACGGGCAGTCGTTCGCCATCTTAATTTTAAATTTCAATCCCAATTCCAATCCGAATCCCAATCCCGATAATCCCGATCCCGATAAGCCCAATCCTAGGTGATCAATCGTACTCCTAATCGCAATCGCCTTACGATTTTCTTATGCTATTGATACTGACGGGGCAACTTGTTCCATTTCCAACAGCAGGTGCTCGTGCAGCCGGAGGGCCAGGGCACGCCGTCCCTCTCGCCGACGCCGTCGCCCGCGGGCTCGGTCGGCTCGGTCGGCAGCCAGAGCAGCGGCTACAGCAGCGGTGAGCTTGCCAACCGCGGCCTCGCCAACGGCCAGGCCCCGGTACCCACCTACGTCAGCGTGCCCCTAAGCATCCACAACGCCATGCAGAAGCAGCACAACGACATGGGCATGCTAATGAGCTCGCACGAGAAGTGGGACAAGGCCTGCGCCCTCGTCACCGACAAGCACAGAGGTACGTACGGTTTTGTTCGTTGCACTGGCTCGGGCTCTGGGCCACGAGTCCAGGTAGACAGGAGCAGCGAGCGTCGCGTGTCCCGAAACTCTCGGGAGACGCGCCGCTATGCCGTGGAGGGAGGACGAGTATATGGGCGATTGCCGAGTAATGGGCGATGATGGATCTCTTGGTTTTTTCAGACTTCTTCATCGAGCTGGACGAGACGTTGGGGCCCCTCACGCCCAAGAGTTCCCTCACCGATTTGGCCCGTTACGTGCAGGCCGGCATTAAAAAGCTGCGCGCCCTTTGACCCAAGTGGCACAGCCCCCGGCCACCCACCCCGAGCTACGTATCCTCCCTGCCCCACAACATCGCTAGCTACCCGAGCGTCGTCTACACGTAGAGAGAGAGAGAGAGAGAGAGAGAGAGAGAGAGAGAGAGAGAGAGAGAGAAAGAATGGGACGAGTCGAGCAGCGGCACAGCACGTGGCTCATTTGCTTTTTGTACGCCATGAGACGGGGCCGGTCGTGCCTTCTCCCCGGTACATCCAACACGAAAAGCCCTACTTTCTTTCTTCTCTTCCTTCTTTTTTTTTTTCTTTTTCTATTTTCCCCTCTCTCCAATCCGCTCCTATCCCCCAAAATCAAATACCCTTTTTTATTTGTATTGTTTTTTCTTTGTTTAGAAAGACTGGAATTATTATCGATTGAAAAACTTAAAAGAAATACAAACATTTTCGTCGTCTATTATATATATTTATACATATATACATAAGTAGATAGATAGTCAGATAGATAGATTGTTAGTTGGTTAGATAGTTAGTTAGATAGATAGAGACTGTGAAGAAGAGAGAGAGAGAGAGAGAGAGAGAGAGAGAGAGTGAAAACGAATGAGAGACAAAGGAAGAACAGGAAAGAATGATGCGTTTATGAGTTGGCGAGACATAAATTGTATACGGAATTTGTCGATGCGTTGATTATTACTATTACTACTGCTGCTACCACTACTACAAAAACTACTATCACTACTACTACTACTACTATTACGACTACTTCTACTGCTACTACTACTTTTACTACTACCACCACCACAACGCTACTACTACTACTACTGCTGCTACTACTACTACTACTACTACTACTACTACTACTACTACTACTACTACTACTACTACTACTACTACTACTACTACTACTACTACTACTACTACTACTACTACTACTACTACTACTACTACTACTACTACTACTACTACTACTACTACTACTACTACTACTACTACTACTACTACTACTACTACTACTACTACTACTACTACTACTACTACTACTACTACTACTACTACTACTACTACTACTACTACTACTACTACTACTACTACTACTACTACTACTACTACTACTACTACTACTACTACTACTACTACTACTACTACTACTACTACTACTACTACTACTACTACTACTACTACTACTACTACTACTACTACTACTACTACTACTACTACGATTATTATTACTATTATTATTATTATTACTATTACTACGATTATTATTATTATTATTATTATTATTATTATTATTATTATTATTATTGCTATTACTTTTAATTTTATCGAGGATACACACTGTTTTGCGATTTATAAAAGTCCAATCCTCTGTTTATATATAATAATGGTACTTTATGATAGATAATTGATTGATTAAAAGAAAAAAGCATGCTTTTCTGTTTACTTGTTTGTAATTATTATATTTGTATAATTTTATTTTAATCAATTTTGCTTTTTTGGTCAATTTTATCACGACTGTTTGAGAGACGAACTTGTAATTGAATAAACAATGAATTATTATTATTATCCGATTGTTTGCTATATACATCGCCGGTTGTAACTTTATTTTTTTTTTTTTTCTTTCATAATGCGTTGGATATTTTTCAAAGCTAATAAATAGTCAAGTCTTCCTCACAGCAAATTCAAAAACTTTTTACATTTTTTTTATAAAAGACTGCAAATTTTATAACGCGAGCACGCCTTGTATTTGCTTTTGAGAAGTACTTATAGATTATGTCGAGCGATTGTATTTTGCTTTCGGAAATATGTGGACATTTTTTTAAAGATATTAAAACTATAACTGACTTCTATATTATGTTTATTATAAATTGATCAGCGTGTACACGAAAGAAGGCAATCGAAAGTTTCGCCAAATCTTTATCTTATTCTTTCCTTTTTATCTTTATTAGACGTCGATTAATGTTTAAAATTTTAGATTGAAATGTATACGAATTTCTCTTAATACGAATCGGGCATAATTAATATTAGCACAAAATTAAGATATTAACTGAACAAAGGAGCAACTATATAGGGCGAATAATGATGGGCGAGACTATTTAGATGAGAAATAAATAAATAGCGCAATCGAGATGGTCGATGAAAGTGCCACAGGATGAGTCGTGGAGGTTACCTGAATAATGAGCATGTGCGTTATAAAATAAAAATTTAAAGGATACAATTGTAAGAAAAATCACAATCGATAATATAGTTTATTACGTATACAATAAAATCCATATACCGTGTTTGTTTGCGAGCTCGCGCGCGCCCGCGTTTGTTTGGTCGTTGTGTGTACACACAAAGTCACACACTCGCACGCCAACATACAATACGCATGATCCGTGGATACATACGTATATCGTGTATCATGCATAAGCATATGTATAAAAAACAATAAAACAAAGAAACGCATACACACACACACACACACACACACACAGAGAGAGAGAGAGAGAGAGAGAGAGAGAGAGAGAGACAGGCAGACAGACAGACACACACCCGGACTTGAAGTGAATAAGTGAGTGGGGTGAAAAAAAAAAGAGATAATGTTACTTGTGTAATTCTCAATTCTTTGTCGTATCGTCACCGGCGCAATTCCCTTGGATAGTCCCGGGGAGGAAGAGGGGGAACGAGATATTTATTTACTGTGCGCAAAATAGTGGAAAAAATAAGATTTTCCCCACTCGGGACCAACTCGGGTCCGCGCGCGGTGACA
>NW_011948436.1:3693479-3704055 GCF_000503995.2 Ceratosolen solmsi marchali | reverse complement strand
CTCTTTCCATTATACACGAAAACAATCTTAAGTTAAGTTAAGTTAAGTTATTATTATTATTATTATTATTATTATTATTATTATTGTTGTTGTTATTGGTTTTGCGTTTATAATATCCTTTTTAGTTGTAGTTGGCGATGAACAATAATTGTAATATTACGATAATAGTTATAATAATGACAATAATGTTTATATACGATAATGGCAATGATTATGAATTCATCGATTATTTATTATTTATTAGTTAAATTTACTAATAATAATTGACAATGAATAAAAAGCGAGTAAATAGCAATTAGAATTATCCACATTTTGGTTTTTCACGCTCACACCCTCCCCCAGCAGCCCCCCTTTTCGCCCATTTCCCTTTAAATCCCGTTCATAATATTTTTATAATTTACAAAACAGATAATATTTATCGCAGTGTTATTGTTTATAAAGAATATATTGCCAAAGACGATAAGATCGGTTGTTGGTTTTTTTTTTCTTCTAATTTTCACTTTTATAATATAATTTACACTTTAAACCGGGTGTATACCTGTTTTCTTTATTGTATTTTTTATTTTTTGTTAATTTTTTTTTTTCTTTTTTTTTTTTTTTTTACTTTCTGTTTTGTTTTTCTTTATCGTTCATTAGCATTTTTCGCGCATAAATGATATACGCGAAATGACTTGAACATTGTCGATTGGCCCCTTCAATTGATTTTGAATCCAAAGGGATGAAATTGCGTGACACCAGTAATGAATAATTAACGAAATGTCAGAGGAAATTTGAATGTTTCGCACATTCGATCGTAAAATAAACAACAGAAGGCATAAAAATTATAACGCATGTTCAACGGAATTCTCGTCCATCGCGTTTTCACCATATATAATTCGATTTATTTTATTCATGTCATTAAAGGAAAGAGAAAATAATGCCTGTAAAAACATGTTTTTAACTCACAGAAATGTGATATGGTATTTAGCACTCAACGAAGTCATCCAGCCTTAATTATTATATTAAATTGCGTAATTTATTAAGGAGATGTGAAGTACTGATACATTTTTTATCTTAGCGAAACTCTATTATTATTATTATTATTATTATTATTATTATTATTATTACTATTACTATTATTATTATAACATTATTATAATATAGATAATATAGATCCTATTAAAATTTGTTAATAATCGTCACTAATGTGAATATGTTATATAATAAATGGTAAGTTTACGTTTAAATAAAGTCTTATATACTAATCTTGACTTGGACGTCATAACAAAAATTTTAGTTGAATTTTTATAGACGATTAAGCTAGACAATTTATTACGAAAAGCGACGTCCGACATATGAATATATGATATTTATTAAATAGCATATAAATTGAGCAATTGTAACTATTGTAGGTGTTGGTAAGATAGAAAATGTGTCAGATTCATATACACTTGAGTTGATTTAGAAATTTTGATTTCTTGCTAAACTTAAGTGAAAGATGAAGAGATAATTCTTCGAGCCTATTTTATAATTTATTGCACCTTACCCGATAACGTCGAAACTTTGTAGTTGAGGCGCCTTTGTTAATTTAGCATAATAATTGAGATAATAAGGTCTTCTTTAATAAAACAATATTGTGCTCTGCATCAATTATTATTAATTATGTATTTATTCCTTGCGCTGTGCTTCTGGATGAAGAGACGCGATGGAGTAATATTTTACTGCATATGTGTAAACAAAGTTTTCGTTAGGATACAATTTTTATCAAAGGAAGTACGGAAGAAATAAACAAATATTTCTAGTAATAGACGAATTCTTATATAAATAAGTTTCTTATAATAAAAAACAATAAAATCAAAATAAAAATTCAATCAGTATTTTGATTATTTATATATGATAAGAATGATGTAAATAAAAACACTTTCAATAACCGATCGCATCGAATATTTTACTCATCTCTTACTGCATCTACATTGACAATAATTTCTTTTAACGTCTCAATCATTCTTATTTGTTTGTCGCATTACACACTTGCCATTATCATTAACAACTTGCGGTGCATTTTCTTTTCCTTCCTTTTCTTTTTATAATTTATATAAACTATTTAGTTATAATGAGAGAAAAGTAAAACGCAAAGTAAAACGATACTAATATGCTACTTTGTCTTTTTTTTTTTTTTTTTTTTTTTTGTTAGTAAGATATGTCCTTGGCTTCATATTTGTTTCTAGTAGACAATTAAATTTCCACGTTTATTCAGTACAGAATTTTAGATTTAAAACTTCTTTTTTTTTTCTTTTTTTTTTTTTATAATTTTGATTTAAGCTGTTAATGTTAAAATACAATTTTACAATACGAATGACTTCTTTAAACTTGACAATAACTTCTTTTTGCATATTTGAAAAATTATTCAAAACAATTCTTTATCTGCACGATACTTAGAATAATTTTCTATCTAAATTCGTCAGCTGTACGTACATTTTTCAATTACTATATAATCTATAAACATTTGTACTAATTATATCAATTAGAGCTTAAGATCCATTGTGTAATCAATCGGTTATTTCATTTGTTTCCTTCTTCGTTATTAACGTCGAAATTACTTCTTGGAACGCGTATGCACTTTCCGTATTAACAAAAATTAAATGACGAACGCTATACAGATGATCATAATAATGACACTAATAATAGCGGTACAAAGAATTTACTTACACTATTATAACATGTAAAATGTGTGTATTAGAAATGAAAGTAATTTTAAAAAGAAAAAAAGGAAAAAAGAAAAAAAAGAAAAAAAAAAGATATTATATTATTAATGAATAAAGTGAATTTTCTTTCGAACGAAGCAACGGGCTGTTTTTAATTATACAAAAAAAAATTTTCACAATGTCCAGGAATCTCTATTCAATCTATTCAATAAAGTTGAAAATCGTTACGTTCCCATTTTAAATCGAAATTCTTTTATCCTTTTTATTTTTTAACAATTGCACATTTAATTACTCTTCGCTGCCACATTAATTGCCTAAACTTTTTACAATTGATTTCAATTAAATGTTTTTATAGTATGCAAAGGTTGATTATCTCGTAAAACTTAGCTATAATCGAGCCATGTAATAATAAGCTGATTTTATCGTTGAGGAAAAATTCTTTTCTATACACGCATCCATTCGGGGTGGGTAAAGTTGACGCCGAAATACGAATAAGAAGAAACTTTTAATAGAGATGCAAGGGAAAATTATTTATTGACTTTCCTACAATAATATTGGATAATGTCTTGAATTGTACATTTCATCAGCTCGCAAATAAAGAGAGTGGCGTCCCTGCCTCGGGGATTGTTGATTCGGTATCGATCTCGATTACACCTATTTGGCAATGGGGCCTAAATCAACTTTTCAACTCTGGTAGAATGGGAAAATCGTCTGTTTCCCTTTAAGAGACACCGTGGCACGAGCACCATCGTAGGACGTCCGAGTCATAAGAGTCGCTCTAAATCACGAGACAATTGCCGGAAGAGTGGAAAATACCGGCCAACCTCCATTTACAATTGCACATTGGCTTTTCTTTGTCTTTGTTGACTGAATTTTTAAAGCGCAAGAGCATTGGAGTCGCGGATCCAGCTAATTAAATAATAAATTGAGAATCTAGTTAGCTGGCAACTGGCAGGTTACACATTGAATTCAAAAAAAAAAAAAGCACCGAAGGCGATACGAGGTTTTGTATATTATTTATATTTTTTTGATATGCATAAGCATTATACGACTCATTCGCTTATCCATAAATAATTTTATTTCCTATGGAGATATGAGAGATAGTAGAGGGGCGATAATTTATTTATTGCAAATTTGATATTAGCGAGGAGGGTTAAGTAAATTAAGCATACATTGTACTTTAACAATGTTAACAAAAATTTCCAACATTAATAACGAACAAACCTGTAATTGCAATTGGAGAATTTGTGTAATCAGCCATCAATGGAATATCCAAGAATTTACAAATATTTTATCAAAAAGTGTAATAAAGCATCGAGATTCTCACTTTCTTCATCTATCTTACTTTCGTTTCGCTTCAGCTCGATATTCTTATCTAACGCATGAAATCCGCAACGGACAAGGCATCCCGATCGTTAACGATATCGCTAAAGTCATCCCGAGAAGGTTATTACGTAATAAACAGAGTGCCACGCCATAGATCATATAATCGTACCGGAAATTGATCAAGTTCTATTGTAATTTCCCGTGTGCTCTCAGCCGCTCATTATCGCTTCATAATAATCTCGGTCGCTTACTCACACGAGCTCTAAAACAGAAAATATTTATAAAATTCGTCACGCAGATAGTATGTAAAGCATCGTGACTTTGTTATTGCGCTTACCTTGGCAAAAACGACATTTATACATAATCAATCAGATAAGGCCAAAGCTTCTTCATCTTTCACATACATGACATTTATTTACAAGATAATGATAAAGCGATGACGATTACGCGGATATAAATATTTTATCCCCTATATATTTATACGAAATTTTTCATACTATCAGTTCGAGTGGATTCGTCTGCGGCGCTCATTAGCGTCGCAGTGACGAAGATCTCTCGCATTTATCACATCCAGGTCAAAGTAAATTGAATCGAGGAGGTAAGTAAGCTTTAGGTAACACTAAGGCAAATTTGTCATCAAACGCCCAACGAATATTTCGACGCTCCTTAACGAACTTCGTTAATGACTGGCAGTTCGTTTAAAGGAGGCGCAATTTCATTTCATGTAAAGTTATTTAATATTGTAAATGATCGTCAATGATCGTCAATAATTTCATCCCTATTGACGTTAATTTAATATAAGATTATAAATGATAAAATAAATGTACTGGATGAGCATTAATAAAATTCCTCTTCTCTCACAGAATCTTTCAAAATTTTCAAGCACCAACGACAAAGCCTCCCCTCATGAAAATCTCATTCGCAATCGAAGCGAAATTACCGGTATTCGAGCAAAAGCCTTTCTTACCTGCCCCATCGACAGCAGAATGTACAAAAGACACCTGCTTTTATAAACATTGGTAATTCATTGCCGATAAACTGCCAACAATAATTATTATTCCCGCCAAAATAGCCAATATATTATACAACTCCTTACCTTACGGCTAATTACCATTTTCCACCGTAATACCTACTTACGCATCGTTACATCATTATTATCGTATACGTTCACATCCATTATTATCCTTCTTCTTCTTCTTCTTCATTTTCTTCTTCTTCTTCTTCTTCTTCATCTTCTTCCCTCTTATTATTATTATTGTTGTTGTTGTCGTTATGCAAAATAAGTTTATAAACTCACGGTACATCCAAAATGCTTACCTCCTTCCTTTTCTCCGTCGAATACAAAAAAAAAAAAAAAAAAAAGGCTAAAAAGTAATGAAAGACTGAGAAGAAACACACTCGCCAAAACGTTTGCTCATTGATTGGTTAATTACTTTCTCGCTCGTGATCGGACCGTCCCAAAGCGACGAATACTTAGCCCCGGACGCAACCCCAAGGCAGCTAGCTACCCCATGGCAATTACAATAACTTTTTAAGGCGTCGACGAGCACCTACGCTTAGAGACTACCATGGACTACCACGGGAGAATCCATTCCACTATCCCGTGCTACCACGTCGAACGCGGCACCCTCTCCCACGTCAAACTCCCAACCCCATCATTGCATAATACGTAAACGATTTTTAACGAAGCCGAAGGTTTTGGAAAAAATTCGTCAAACACGGTATTCCCACCATCAGCCGAGTCACCAAACTCTTACCCAGTCCCTTACTATCCTCCAGCCGCTTCAAATTCAAATTCTATTAAAGTTTCAACGGCATCCTCTCGTTCATCGCACTTGAGTTCCCTCAGCTTCCTTCGATCCGACTTTAGAGACTTTATTGCCAGCGGCGTTCTTGGCTCTCCCCTCCGATCTACTCTCTAATTACGCTCTAAGCTCTCCCCCCCCCCCCCCCCCCAAAGCCACCACGACAATCCTCTCAAAGCTAACACGGGCAAAGGTCGCGAAGGACGAGCCCGTTAGTGTCCCCTCGAAGTTCCGAGAACGAGGACACTTTGGAGGAGCCGCGTTACTCGAGCGCCGTCAATGATCCGGGGCCCGCGACAGGGATAAGCGTTCGCGGGTCCGTGGGTACCTACTTTGCCGACGGGAGCGCTGGCCGCCTCCTGGGCGCTCGGTCTCGGCCGGAGGTCGCCGGCGCGTGAGTCGCGGGCCTCCGAAGCCGAGACTCGTTCGCCGCTCGCGCACACCGTCAGTCGCCGCTCGCACGTCGGCCGCGACGTCGCACCGCTCCTCCGTGCCCGTGTGTGTGATATCGCGCGCGCGCGCGCGCGTGTGCTCGTGCGTGCCGTGGCGTGGTCTGGCTCGCCGCCCCGACCGCCCCCGCGGCGACAGGTCGCGGAGGCCGACCGAGAGCCGGGGAGTTCGAGCGGAGCTGCGCGGGACGACTGCTTCCAAGGTATATTGGCGCGAGCCTGAAGTGAAGGGGCTCGTCGAGCTCATGCCGATCGGCAATCCCGATTTCCAACGCAAACGTCACCGAGCGCAAAGAGCCGCCCATCCGAGCCCAACGTCACCCCCGATTACGGCCTTCTCATTGCTCTCCTCGTCCACCCCCTACGCCCCTCCCCATTACCCACCGTACTTCCCTCCCTATTTCGCGCTTTATCGCGCTACTTGGGCTTGCTTCACGTGTAGCTCGATCGGCGACGGCCGCATCAGTGGCGTCGTTGGTTCCGCGATCCCCGCGTGACTACCCGAAGCCCTCTAAGCATCCCCGGTCACCCTAGTCATCCGAGGGTTGCCCCATCACCGCCATCAGCTTCTTACCTCCTCCACTAGGTCCTTCATTGAAGCTCGTGCGCCGTATACGGACGTACCTGCTTTGCGCGGCACCATGCGTATCTCTCCGCAGGTGCTGCCAACTACGATCTGCCTAGCTAATATTTACATTGCAATTAGATTGGGGAGTTTAGTGGCAGGGCCGAGGAGACGATACTCGGCATAGCGGCTCTCGGTGATTTCGCGTCGTGCTACTTTGCGTTCTCCGATGTTCGAGGCGACCACTACCTAAAAGCCCATGGCAACTTCTTCTACATCCAAGGACAGTGAGATTTTGTCCATTCGGTGATTGGCCTTACAACACTCTCTCACTCTCTCACTCTCTCACTCTCTCACTCACTCACTCACTCACTCACTCACTCACTCACTCACTCACTCACTCACTCACTCACTCACTCACTCACTCACTCACTCACTCACTCACTCACTCACTCACTCACTCACTCACTCACTCACTCACTCACTCACTCACTCACTCACTCACTCACTCACTCACTCACTCACTCACTCACTCACTCACTCACTCACTCACTCACTCACTCACTCACTCACTCACTCACTCACTCACTCACTCACTCACTCACTCACTCACTCACTCACTCACTCACTCACTCACTCACTCACTCACTCACTCACTCACTCACTCACTCACTCACTCACTCACTCACTCACTCACTCACTCACTCACTCACTCACTCACTCACTCACTCACTCACTCACTCACTCACTCACTCACTCACTCACTCACTCACTCACTCACTCACTCACTCACTCACTCACTCACTCACTCACTCACTCACTCACTCACTCACTCACTCACTCACTCACTCACTCACTCACTCACTCACTCACTCACTCACTCACTCACTCACTCACTCACTCACTCACTCACTCACTCACTCACTCTCTCTCTCTCACTCTCTTTGCGTCAGTTTGCTGCTCATTATTTTAAATAGCTTAGAGGTGACAATATTGAGTCGAAGGAAGCAACACGGAGATCGCGCGATCCGAATGTTGGGATGAAAGTACCACGACACACTTGTAGATCGTCACATCGTGTTAATAATAATGTAATCGAACGTTTCATTTTAATGATGTGCTCAATGAAAGAAGAATTCGCCTTTATCGTTTTTCAACAATTCATGACATATTTACTCATTTTGTGTGCGGACGCGCCTCTCTCTTTCTCTCTCTCTCTCTCTCTCTCTCTCTCTCTCTCTCTCTCTCTCTGTATATATATATATATATATATATATATATGAGTGTGTGTGCGTGCGAGCGCGCGCGCGTATACAGATTTACGCGCACCGCATTGTTATCATTGTCGTCATCGTCGTCGTCGTCGTCATCATCATCATCATCATCATCATCATCATTATCATTATCATTATCATTATCATTATCATCATCATTAGTATTATTGTTATTGATAGTAATAATAATAATAATAATAATAATAATAATCATTATTATTATTATTATTATTATTATTATTATTCTCGCGACCTTAGTGTCAAAATTTATTTGGAAATTTATTCTTATTATTCGCATTCAACATTAATTACGCATTTATTATTTGTACGTTTGTATTACTCTAACATGAAAATCACGAATTTCAATGAGACGAATCGTCATCACACGACTTTCTTAACTTTTTCTCCGTCAAAAGCCAATAAAATTCATCGGTGATTTTGAAATATTCCATCCATGACGTTCAATTACGTATTTTAATGCTCATGTGTACGTTAAATTCGGAATGTGACATAACTTCCGTATAAAACAGCCGTTTGTAATGTGGTAAAAAAATTATTTTATATCGATATGCGTTAAGGAACGAGTGTACGTTGTAAGATTTATATGCGTATTTATCGAATAATTTTTCATAAACATTACATACAATATAAATGTACCAATAAAGAGCACATGATATTGTAAAGCAAATACGCAGCTCTCGTCAACTTGGTGATTATATCTTTTGTATTGGGTGCCGTTCATCTACAACCATATCATTAATATATCATAAATGCGGTATAAATTACAGAAATATAAATAGCCGCGATATTCTAGACTTAGTGATTCGTTGGATCAGTGAAGATTACAAAATTCGATATTAAAATGCAGTTTGAAAGAAAAACCAGTTTGCGAGTTACAGGTTTCTTTCTCGTTTCACTTTGCACACTAGAGATTCGAGCTTCAATGTGTTATATTTTCAATTATCATTTCTTCTACTTGACTAAAAACATATTTTATTAGGTATTTTTACATTTAAGACCTAAAAAGACATAAAAAAAAAACAGGGGTTTATTATACGATTACAGGGATTAGATGTTAAGAATGCGTAAACATATTTTTCTCTGATCACATTGTATAATCTTGCAAATGGGTAAAAAGAAACAGAAGGAAGGGAAAAATGTAAGTGAAATTTTAATAAAATCGGACGGGAATAATCATTAATATAAACAGTTCATATTGCTGTATTTTGTAATATAATTATACTCGATTTCAGCAACTCTTACGTAATTTTGGAAATTTTTATGCTTTATAAATTTGGACATTTGAGAGGATAAAGCTAACAATTTTCAACACTTGTCTTAAATTTTCCAGCTCTTGTATGCCGAAGTGAAAGGTTAAGGCAACGTGGATGGACATTTAAATAAATTTATGCCTATGCGACTTATTCGTGTGAAAGTAAGTGTGTAGAGTGTGATATTTGCGTCTAGTTAAAGTCTAAAGTATTAACATTATATCGAGGATCTCGTGGACGTGGGAATTGAAGTAATTGAGGAAAAAAATGTTTTTGTTTTTTGTTTTTTTTTTTTTTTGTTTTTGTCCGCCCCCTCTAATAGCTTGAATTATTGAATTTTAGAATGTATATGTCAACCTGACACGATATGTGGTAGGTAAAAGTAAGACAATTTAAATTATGAGTCATGATTACCGAGCTTAGTATATAGATTGTTAAACTTCCGTATTAAATGGAAAAAGTTGCATTTACGAAAAAATCTCAAAAACCCTTCAATGGATATTTATTCGATTAGATAAAAAAAAAATGTAATTAAATACGTCGAATGTTTCGTGTCGTCCGCGATGCAAAGTTTGTCGATATTAATTCGCTCGAAGCATTGAAGTTTACGGGAAGCGTCTTTTTAAAGTTGGTCAGAAGATGTAGACTTTGAAGAAATTTTTGATAATTTGGATTCCCGGCGAACGTCGTTCAAAGAAGGACAACCTGAGATATTTAGATCGTTATTGACACATAGATTTGACGAGAAATGGAATTCAAATAAGGATTCTGTTAGTCGTAGTTCGTCGCGCTGATGAAACTGCGGTTCCGCGCAAACATTGACAAACGAACAACATTCGACCGATTAGTACGAATTGAAAAGAGAAGAAAATCGCAAAAGCCACGCGTGTGTTTAAGATATACATCGTTTTGCTGATTGATCGTTGCTTTTATGAATTATTGAGTTGCATATATATATATATATATATATATATATATATATATGTATAGCCTATAAATGTCTCCCCTATTATTAAACGAAGCGCCATTATGCAAGTCATAATCTTATTAAAATGTTGTACGTATACACACGCACACATGCACATATATGGGATTTCGATATTCCAACAGGGCGACCTGTTGGAAAACCGTATTGAACAAAGATTTAATGGCTGAGAAAAGGCATCGCCATCCATTCCCGGGATAAAGGTGACAAATGCAGC
>NW_011948436.1:3686228-3693348 GCF_000503995.2 Ceratosolen solmsi marchali | reverse complement strand
AAAAGCCGAGGAAAAATCGGCGGGCTTAAGGGACGAGGCCGCGGGCGGGCGTTACGTGCGTCGAAGCGTGGCCGTGGCCGCGGTAAGGGGTCGGGGAAGTGGGAAATGGTGGTGGTGGTGAGGGCGATGGTGGAAGTACGCGCTCCGCTGACTACGCGGTATTTACCTTCGCGCACCTTCTCAGACGTCATTCCCGACTCCTCGGCAAGTGCAGCCGGCGTTGAGTACACGGTCGGTGTGGGGCGGTGGTGGGGGCGGGTGCGAGCGAGGTTGTGCATCAAATCGAAACGAGGATGGGATCGGGCGCGCGACGGGAAACGGAGAGAAAGGAGGCGGCGGGGGCTCGAGTGGCAGTCGATGGAGCGAGATGTGTGACTTACGAGGTCGTCCCTCCTCTCTTTCGTGTAATAAGAGGGGGCGCCGAGGAGGGGGTGCTGTGTACGTGCGCGCGCATGCGTGTGTGTGTGTGGAGTTAAAGGGAAGTCGGGCCGATCGCGACTTGGCGTTGAATGAGAGTTTCGGGTCGACGGTGAGCTCGAGAAGCGTTGTTTATGTGGGCGAATCGCAGCTGTTGAGGCTCTTTGCCCTTCCGGCGGGGAAATTCTCCAATTGGAGGAGAGACTTTGTAAGTCGGTGACGGGCGGCGATACCTTGGCCCGTTAATAAAGTATCGTTGTATAAAGCCGACCGCGACTTGTCCATCTCAAGAGGAATAATAATGATGATTCTCGGTAAATTTCCGTCTCTGCCTTTTAAGTCGATCGTGTATTTGTAAATGCTGGAGGCAACTCGTGGCTATTGAAGTTCAAGCATTCATATTTTTAAAAATAGAATTATTACATAAGACTCGCGAGTTGACAAAATAATGTGTGTTTTTCGAGTGCGTGGAAGGCGAATGGATAAAAATTGTGTGTATGATAATGAATCATCCATAGTTTTTTTGTAATAGGTGTGTCGCAAGTATGAAAAAGTGATTCGGAAGCTCCGGACCATCCTCTCTCTCTCTCTCTCTCTCTCTCTCTCTCTCTCTCTCTGTCTCTCTATCTATCTGTCTCTCTGTCTCTCTGTCTCTCTGTCGGCCGAGGAACTACGTAATAGACTGAAAGACCTTCGAGATCGATCGGGTTATTGCATGGTCACGAAATTTTTTTACTATTTTATTGTCGTTTCTAAAGATTTTACGAGCCATTAATTACACTCGGAGAGTCCAAGATTCCTAATTTTAGATTACGTATGAGGAAAGAGCGCGTTAGTTCTTGTAGAATTAGATACTATTAATGTGCAAAGGCACGATTTGACATGAGAAAGTCGTGGATGAAATGAAAGAGTGGTTGGGGTGGGTGGGTGTGTATTGGGGGGGGGGGAAGTTGTGGACTGTTGCTTATCATATCTGCTTCATCGATTGAAGCATACATTAATAATTCATTCGTACGGTCTTTTTAAAGTTTAATATTTTTTATTAGTTTTCGTTATATCGAGTATTGCGTACGTTCGTTGACTCAAAACTGGAACAAAAAACACAAAAAAATAAAAAAGTAAAAAAAAAAAATTAAATAAATTAATAAATGTATTTCACTTCGAATTTTGTCACTGTGAAGTTGTATTTCATCATTGCTGGGACCCTTTTTCTTCGAAAAAATCTTGCTCTATTTTCCCGTAATTTATCGTCGTTGTCGTTGTCTCTGTTTTTTATTTTTTTCATCACCTGGCTGTCTAAATAATGAAAATGAATTCCATTTCATTTTACGTTTTTTTTTGTTTTTTTTTTGTTTTTTTTTGTTTTGTTTCTTTGTATTTTACCTACCAAGATCGACGTTCAATGTTTCTTGCTTCGGTACAATTGGCGCTTTAATAAGTTCGTCGTGCGATGTTTTTATAAGGTTGGATAAGCTTGGATATCCAGCATCAAGGATAATAATGATAATTGAATAAGTTGTTCATTGCGGTTCATTTGCGACTAGAGAAAATTTAATCGATTCATTGCTTTTGGGGGCAATAATGTCTTCAACTACCAACAACAACATTAATATCACTAAACCGATAAATATCTGGATAATGGAATGTCTTGATTAACTTAAATGCTAATTATACAAACTTTAAGACGCTTGTAATTACAACTAGACGTACGCGCAGTTGGAAATAATAATTGATTCATAAAAACAAAGAAGTTTTCGTTAAGTAGTAAGAATTATAAATGGTATTTGTATTTTAATTATCATGCCAATTAGGTAGTAGTGACACGAGAGGAGAATTCCGTTAATTAATGTTTTTTTTGCAAACATTTTCTAAAATGGTGCGAAATTCAAGCGATATCTTGAGAAAGCATTGCGAACGTTAGCCTGTAATTTGCAAAAAAAAAAAACTTTCGTTTCGTAGCTTTATTTATTGCTCTTGTTCTTATCATTCGACATTCACCATATAAGGAAACTAAAAATTTTCATGTGCATGCTAGTCGTTTGAATTAGTTGCCCGCCAAATGAAAAATTCAAAACGCAACACACCATGGATTATTCACTCCCAGCTTCTTAAAATTCGAGTATTATCGTTCAATCCCAAATAATAATCGCATTGTTTGCATTGTTACGCGGGTAACGACAATCTTCCAACATACTCGTCGCATGTCGTTAAAGTGAATTTTGAAAAAGAATCTTGAACGGAGAATCTTGAACTTTAAAGGATCCATCATCATTTATTCCCTAATTTATTTAATTAAAAATGAATCAGTAATTTACACATATTGGATACACATACTGCGACGCATGGTCATTCGTTACGACAAATAATAATTATTTCGATGCCCGAGAGTCGCGCAAACGTGACAAATTCAATCTTAAAGTAAACAATCGTAAACACGGCGAACTTCCGGTGCAACGCGTCACGAGATCTCTGCCATTCTCTGGAAAATCGATCAAAACACTCTCAATCTCGAACCCATCGGATTCTCATTGCCATCTTCGTAAAGAGAGAGAGAGAGAGAGAGAGAGAGAGAGAGAGAGGAGAGAGAGAGAGAGAGAGAGGAGAGAGAGAGAGGGGCGGGTGGGGTGTATCAAATATCATTAAATGGATCACCGTGACCGGGGACAGCTACAATATGTTTGCGAACAACGTTCACGACTTCCGATTATCGAAACCCCAATCTGCCGTGTCCGATGTTTCAATGGGAGCGTAATCTACTACACAAATCGCTCGCACATTGGGCAATTTTCAATTTTCCTTCGCCACGCACGTCTCGCTCCTTCATAAATAACCCCTGTAATTTGCTTCGCCAAGCTTAAATGACAGGACGATCCCAGGTCATTTAATGCCAAACAGGTCGCCAAACACGACGTCATCCTTGCAATGCGTACCAACTACTCTGTCGGCATTTTCCACTTCCCTCTGGAAATCGCTATCGAGCGCCCGAGGGAGTGAGTGCTCGAGAGAATATCGCCGTCCGCTCGCTTAATCCGGCAAAATCCTTCGAGTTTTTATGGAATAAGCCGACGACGATATCACCAACGAGAATGCTTCAGCCGATAATTATAAAGCGTCGTCTCGGACGACGCTGGACTGGCTGAGGAAGACCTAGCACAAGATGCCACGTCGTTCGCTCCTCACGATTCCTCCTCACCGCAAACACATGGCCAATTAAGAAAAATTCACGCTCCCATTAGCAAAGCGACCAAGCTTAACTCCTATCGTCCTTGACCTTAAAGCGGCACATCTCGTCTATTTTAAGGCAAGGCTCGATTTCGTGGAGAAATGTGCTCCCAACAAACGACACGGCGGAGCGAGGAAACGAGTACTTGCTTTGTTTGGGGGATGGCGGGAGGGGAGAGGGACCGACTCAATCGATTCGCGAAAACAGCAACGATTGCAACTTCAAGTACTTTTTTAACGGTGATGATCGGATATTGGCTGCCCTTGTTCCATTCCATGTCTAATAAAGCACGCGGAAATTTACCGAACGCACACGAATTACTCGATCTACCGAGTCTTGAAGAGACTATCCACGACTTTGAGATATTTTAACCCTTCACGGTGAAGATCCTTCGAGGCAGGGTTCGAGAGGCCTCGGGCGGCTCTGATCTCTAACCCTCGTCTCACGACCGATTTGCCCGGAGATTCTACACGGGCGATCCCCGGACATTTGCTTCTCAGCTGGAGGTGTGAGTTAAGCAGACTACCTGCGGACGTCGGTCGCCCTCGGTTCTTTACGTTCTAACATAACCTCCTTGTTCGTGCGTCATTCGTCTTACCGGCCGACGGACACGTGGAGTCGCGCGCCCTCGATATATGAAAATGGCCGTTAATTGTTGTGTTACGTGTTACGAACTTCGTGCACATCTCATTTACATCGATCACTCGATATGCTCGACGCGCTCTTTGTCTTTCAACACGTGAGCAGTTTGGCGCCGAACAGCATTAATATTCGCCGTTGGTTCAGCTAGTAATTTATCCATTCGCCGTGGGCTTTGGAGAGTAAAAGTATTCAAGGAGACGATGGAACAGGCAAAAAAAAAAAAAAAAAAAAAAAAATAAATAAATAAATAATTATAAGAAACGTAAGTTAGGATTCGATAGGATGCGCAACTTTGTTTGGTGATTGTCGGTGATTGTTGCTGATTGTCGACGATTGTCGGCGATTGTCGGCGATTGTCACTGATTGTCACTGATTGTCGCTGAGTGAATAATTATCGTTAAGGTACATGAGCCTATTGATCGATGATGCACACTGTCGAGTTTAATGAGAGAACAAGATTTTCACACGAATAATGGAAAATATTGGTGTCCCCAAGGCCCCATTGTCGTCCCTTCAATGCGAAATTGTCTCCGATCATCGAAGTTAATGAGGACGAGGTGCGAGGTAGACTTTCAACGTTGAGGTCGGGGTGTACGAGTATGCGGGAGTCATTGCTATGGGATCGGCGCGTATAAGCGTGTTCACAGGATGCGCAGGACCATGTTTAAGGGAAACGAATTTCTCGAGCGAACGATAGCGCAAACGGTCATAAATAATATTATTAATTGAGAGAAGGGAGACACCGCACAGCCTATTCTTTAACATTAGTCATGAACAATCAACAATGGGATGAGGTTTTGGACGAATTCTAAGGAGATCGTGGATTTCTTTAACGAGTGTTCCGGCGAATGATTTGCATATAGTTTTGGTGCGAGGAGAGAAGTTACGTTAGCCGTGGTTCAACTTGTTTATCACCGCTCCTCCATCGCATATACCGTTATCCATTTTTTTTGTCCCGTAGAAGGGATTTCTTTTTTTGTCCCTTCTCTTTTAAAAGAACATTGACGGCGATAGGCGGGATAAGGGGAGGGGAATGGGTAGGGGGGGGGGGCAGGGGAGTTGAGCAATGGGAGATGTTAATAGCCTTGCCGAATAAAAGAATTAATTTAAATTGAGCTGTGAATTGTTGTGAATGGATGGTGATGCAGATGTTACGTTCTATCGTACGACTTAGTTGTGCTTTGGTTCCATTTGCTTGGAAAACGTGTGTCCTACGTATTATTGTTCTTAAATGCTTTTCGTTTTGGAAATCGAGTTGTGGAAAATAAAAATATAACAGCGGGGGATAGCATTTGCTTCGAGAGACACAGCGGTGATTGGCAATGGTGTTACGATGTGGCGATGATGGAGGGGAGGGATTCGATCACGTATATTACGAGCAAGAATGGTCTCGCTATATTATTGCGTTGTTGGGCGAAATCGACTGGAAAACGACTGTAATATCAATTCACGTCTTGTCGCGCAACGAGGACAAGCAAATCTAGGCACGGTGGGGCAGAGTGAGGCTGGGGACGAGGATTTTGAAATAGAAGAGATCTTCGCGTAAGCGCGGTCTGAGTCCAAATAATTGGTAGGAACCTCCTTGGCCTACCTTAATCTCTCGTCGTAGGGCATTGCGCGAGTTAAGCTCGGCTCTATTATAGCCTTAGCAGCAACGAGTCAATTAGGACGAAGCCGGGACGAAATGCCGACACCTGCATCCTCGATATATCCCCTTTACGAATGTCTCGGAGCCTCGCAAACTCCCATGCCCCACCCAATCCCCATCGCCAACATCGCGCCACTTAGTAATTTCTAATTTAAAGATAAATCAAGTCTGAGCTCAACCGGCCACGACGGGACTGTTCGAATGTCCAGAGCCTAAGATAATTCAAACGATTCATTCGTTTGAGGGAGGCACTTGAGAGGGCATTGCGAGCGTTAACTCCGTTAACGATAGGCGCGTTTCTTTGGGAAACCAGCGAAATCTCGTTGGTCGGCGGATTAATCGCATTCGTAGACGATTTTTGGGACGTTGATCGAATAAATGATCGTGCGACGAAGAAGCATTAAAAAGGGAGTAAAATTAATAAGAAAATACTCGGCGATGCCGTGTCACGAGTCCTACGAGTTTTTGCGTCACTTTTGTGGTTAAGTCGCGGTGGATTGAAACGTGCTCGTAGAGAGAGAGAGAGAGAGAGAGAGAGAGAGAGAGAGAGAGAGATCGGAGTTTATTTACGGAAAGAGGACAATAATATAACGAAAGGGAAATATAGCCAATTTCCTCTCCTACGACTCTCATCCTCTCGTAATAATTCTCAATTGCCTCGCGCAAAAACACCGACCGCTACTTTATCCAGCATATTTCTCGCACACAAAACACACCGATAAAACATACAAACTCGCTCGACTTGCATTCGTTTTAAATAGCTCGTTAATCGCGCAAAAAAATTCCTGGCACGACGGCATACACATGTCTGGCAGGCGGCGGTCGGGGGCGGCACGGGAGTATCGCCGAACAAAGCGAGTGCATTTGCGATTGGCGGCGCTCGGATATCCTTAATTTCGCGCGGGAAAATTCATGGGCACTCGTGGGCCCGAGCGGGAAGGAATCTCGACCCCGCGATCCGCGTTCCTCGCCTCCCTCCTTATTTCCCGGTGCGTTCCCATGCGGGTGCTGCGTAAGAAGACGCATCGGCGATGAAAAGACGCCGCTTTTGACTCCGGCGATCGAGCGTCTGTTTTTTTTCTTGGCCCCTCTGTCTCGCTCGCCACCACCATCACCCCTACCCCCTCCCCCCTCCCCGCACACTCCACCGCCTTCAATCTGCCTTACTCGCTCGCCATCGTCCGTCTCCC
>NW_011948436.1:3682049-3686088 GCF_000503995.2 Ceratosolen solmsi marchali | reverse complement strand
AGAGAGAGAGAGAGAGAGAGAGAGAGAGAGTGAGAGAGAGAGAACTCTCTATCTTCATTGCTCATCGGGATGAGCAAAAGCCCCTTGGATTCCGTCAGTTTGATACTTTCACTTTTTACGTAGAAAGAACGATGAGTTTTAATTTTCGGAGAACTCGGCTTTCGATAATTGTGCCAATAAAGATGGCTAACGACGAGTTGTTCCGCTCTCTCGTTACATTAAGCAAAGTCGCGGTGCTTATCGTTTATTTTTAGGCAAAGGAATATCGATCGCCGATAATTGTTTGGCCGATTCCGCGGAATAACGATACTTATAAGATAATCTCGTGACGCATCGAACGTCGTCGATTGATATTGTATTTTGACGTCACGGGGGCAGCATCACCGGACCGCTATGATGAACCGACCTCGCAATAGCATTTATCGGGCGCTACGATTATCCTTGTCTATCAAGGCTAGAGAATTCGCTTGACTCGCCGTCGAATTATAATATCGACAAACTCTCGCTTTTCGGCGGAAGTTTAGGTAATTTATCGAAACCAGCGCGATTAGCTATTGTATAAAAGTCCAAGGCTAAAGTGCTTTAAGACTTTTCAATTTTATATTAGCTCTGCTAATTTTATGCTTGGCCAAGATTTTTAAGACTATCGATCGCTTAGATGATTCGTTCATTATGAGAAATTGATTGGCTCATGGCAGGCACAATTTAACGTTACGCATCCAAACATTTCCTTAGAAATAATTTTATGCCGATGAAATTATTGATAAACTCCCCTCTGATCGCAACATCGGCAGCCATTAATTAACTTGAAATGATGAAAGCACATCCGGGTCGCTCCAACAACGCCAAGAACTTTCGCGTAAACGATATTTCGTAAAAAAAAAAAATGTATTTACATAAAAATTTATGCACAAATTTATCTTACAATTTTGCGTTTAGGGAAACTTATTCCGTTTAAAATATACAACCCGAAAGGTGCTATGCTTGGCAAAATAACGTTATCCTATACTTTTAAGCCACATAGAAAATACATAGGTACATTTTCCTGTTTTTCATGCTATGGATAAAATTTTATACGCAGTGCACTGCACTTGAGAAAGAATTATAGGATTATTCACCTCTCCTAAATTATGCTCGAGTCGTAAAAGGAATTTGAAAAACAAGACAAAACAAAGAACGAAACAAAAAAACATAAACAAAACAAAGCAAAAAAGTTTAATATAATTTTTTTTTGTTTTATGTTACTGCTGCTGCTGTTGCTGTTGTTGTTGCTGTTGCGGCTAGTTCAAAGTACATTTTATCATCACTCGAAAATTTAAATGATTGGATTGAATATTCATAGGCGCCCCTTCTCTCGCAACCACAATGGGTGTCATAGTCGAATTATTTGTTAACGGGGATCATTTGTTATTGGGGAAAATTAGCCGATGAAGGCCGATGAAAGGGAGATTACTCGCGACTACATGATATGCGAATCCACCCAAATGCATTAATTGCAGGTAATGCAGTCGCTCTTTGGTGTGATTTTAATGTAAAGGGACGTCGGAAACATATAGCCATTGTTCATCAAATGCAGCCTCGTCCGAGTGGGAATAGATACAAATTGTCCTCGTCTCTCGAAAATTACGTTCGTTAAATTCTTACCTACGGCAATGAAAATTACGCGTCGTGTTTGTATACATACACGCACGCCATTATTCGTCAATGAGAACAATTTTGTTGACGACTGACAAGGACTGACAGGTAAATTTTCGAGTTCCGTCAAATCAATCGTATTGCTCGTAGAAGGTAAATTTGCCTCACCCATAAACATCAGCCGTAATCATCGGTCGTCGTGAACTCATCCTGTCCGCGGCTACGCTATATCCATCGGCAGGCAAATTTCTCACCTTTGGACTGCGTTCGCGTGCGTCGGTGTAAAAAAATCTTAAGTCTGTCTAGGAGGCGTCAACGTAGGTAAGAGACAGTTTACTCGACCATCTTAATCATTTACATCTAATCTCATATCTTCTCTCTCTCTCTCTCTCTCTCTCTCTCTCTCTCTCTCTCTATATATATATATATATATATATATATATATCGATCTGTATTTATCTTCCGACCGTGTATGCGTTCACTTGGGTAAATGTGCCGTTTCAAGCATAAGGAAAATCTACAGGATATTTTCCTTTTTTTTTTATTCCTGACCGAGAGTGGCTTTGACGAGGCGTCGACGTGTCAATTGCTCCACGATACTTAATACACGAGCACAGACACTTTCCTTCGTATCTAAATAGCCGTTTAATTTGCCTATTTTCCTGTTCTTTTTACCCTATTAACCAGACGTTCCCTTATCCAATACCTCTTTCTCTTACCATTCTTAAATCCTTTCTACGCACAGATTTCGCACAGCTCCTCCTAATACGCTCCTACTTATACTGTTATACAAGTATTTCTAGCCTTTCAACATTCACTCTCGTCCTTCTTGTCTCGACCATGTAAACGTTACACTAACGTATTTTCCAATCAAAATCTTGGGTCTCAGAGCATCGTGACGAGCGCTAAATATTACGTCATTGGGTTTAGACGAGCGCCATGTCGCTGTTAGCCTTAGCGTTTTTATCAATCAGCAAGGCACGAGATAAAAGTACTTAATCGATGAAAAGAGAAAATAAATTAGACGTTACGTTGAAAAAACAATATATAAGCGAACAAGGTTTTTCCTTTACGGCATCGTATGTAGACAATGAGACGCGCTGTCTTTGTTATGCGTTGCCTCGGCATTAAACATTATTATTCTATTCAACTTCGAATAGAAATTTAATTTTGATTTTAAAAGCTTTTGCTTAACTTTTGACAGCTCTCCACGCATCTATTTATCTTTAGCCGAATCTCGGTATTATTGACTCGTGTTACTTTAGCGGCTCCGGTCCGACGCTTGGAGGAGAAAGGAGGAGAAAGGAGGAGAAAGGAGGAGAAAATTTCGTGTATCGAGAATCCATTGGATGAATGGAAAAAATAGCGCTAGTCATTGATCATGATCGAGGAGATGAGATGTAACAAAAGTGCTCCTTGATACTTTCACGCGTCAACGGAAGAACCAAATCACTTAACCTAACGGACGTTCATCGCGTTTAATCTCTAATTACGAATGAAACGCTATGACCACACGATCAAAATACATTATTGCTTACGATAGTTGAGAAAACAATTCGTTATTATTGTCAATCCTTTGCTTCAATTTCAATCAACTGTATACAGGAAAATTTTCTCCTATACCTGTAGCACCTCAAAAATTCTATTCTATAATGTACAATTTCATATCCTTCACTCTCTCAATCCCATTACAATAACATTATCACACAATTATCTTGTATTTTGGAAAATACAACTCCCAACTACCGCTTGCCTCTTTCTCAACCAGCACTCCTCTACACCATTAATCCAAAATCCCGCCTCCAACCTCAGCTCCATTCCATTTTTGCTCTCACTACCCATACATTGTAACGCAAGCTCACTTTATTTTTCAAGCGCCCCATAACTTTATTTCCTTTCACTTTTCTTCAAACATCCGGATTCCGCGAAACTACCTCGACCTACAATTAACAATATAGTAACAATGAGATGAAAACAATAACAAATACAATGAATAGAAGCCACATACCGTATCATATATATATATATTGATCGTACACGCGTCCTTGGCTGTTTTCCTTGGCTTCGCTGCTCCCACGTGACATTGCAGCCGTCGCACGGCTTTGACGAAAATTTGCCCACCGGCTCATCGAATTACCCAAGAAGCGTACCATCGCATTCTATGTGTGTCTGTTGTGTGTGTTGTCTGTGTTGTGTTGTGTTGTGTGTGTGTGTGTGTGTGTGTGTGTGTGTGCGCGCGCGCGCGCGCGTGTATGCGTACCACAACCGAGTTGTCGGCCGTTTTAATAACAGCTTGTCCGTTCCTTGCCGTCGCACTGCCTACTAGGTGAATGTAACGGAAGCCGAAGGTACGGATGAAATTCGCGGCTCTCGTCTCTCCACCGACTTTGCTTCGATGAGAGCG
>NW_011948436.1:3662047-3681987 GCF_000503995.2 Ceratosolen solmsi marchali | reverse complement strand
TTACGCCCATTGTCGTCGTATTAGCGGAAAAGCCAGCGATAAGCTCGCGACTAATGAGAGGGAAAACCGCCTTGAATTAGCCTCGACGCGATCCTCTTAAGACGCCGTCTTTTCTCTTCCTTCTTCATCCTCGTCTCTCCGTCCTCGCTATGCTACGTGGCAGCGATTGGCCACCGTAACCGGCCCTGGCCTCTCGATAACAGGTATTTCGTCGCGCTGATAAGAGACCGCGGTAGGTTTGTGCGTTCGCCGCGCGATGCGAACAACGAGGCCATACATACGAGTCGGGGTTGGTGGCAGAGGGCGAGGTAGAGGGAGAGGGAGAGAGAGATCGAACGAGTCGCCGAGAGAGATTTGCCCCCCCCCCCCACCCCACTTCCGTCTCCTTCGCAGCCTCGTTCGACTCGGCCTGGCGATTCGCCTTTTGAGCGGCGAGTCGACGCCCCGACTCGAATTTCTATTCGATACATCGTGCCCCCGCGACAATTCGTCTAATCGTTTAACGCGATTTTCCGAATTACCCAGTACTTTGGTAACGCCTCTCTGTATCTCGAGTACGCTCTTACGATTTGTTCGCTGTTGATTCGCCGATAATGGTTGGCAACCATGGACATCCGATTTTCACCAAAATCAAGAAAAGGCCCCACTATTCACGTGAAAATGGTGATGAGAAAATTGTTGGGAATATTCGGTGGGGATGTGAGAATAATGCGAAATGGGAGGGGCGCAGAGGGCAAGTGGAAGAGATCGGTCCCAGTGGCAAGGTGCGAGTGCTGAATCGAGATAATCTATCGGATGACAGAGACAGCGACCTGAGTATCCGGAAATGGTGCTGCCGCATCTCTGATATCGGAGAGTTGCGCGATGCGCGTGAATGCAGGCATTTTCCAATCGAACGACCAATTAGTTTATTTGACAGATCGGCCGCCTTTCGTGCTAAGGCAGAATGGGAGGTCCTCGATCGAGTTTACTCTCGGAATAAGATTTTTGTGGATACCTAAAGCTAGCAACATCGCATTTCTTTCGCGCATTTTCTTAATCGTCCAATTTGACCGTATACGACTTAGAGTAGAGTGCCCATGGTGGTATGGTAATGCTAGATGGTTGGCGAATGGAGGGGGGCCGAGGAGGAGTAGGATGAGGTGTAGGAGGTGTAGGAGGGGGAGGAGGATGAGGAGGTCTCTCATTGGTATGAGCTGTCTTACGATGACCTTTTCGTTCTTTATGCGTTGATGAATGCCCGATCGATCATCCGATCGAATATTTCATCGATTGCGCCAACCACCAACGATACATACTGCCCATAAATATGAAATCTAGAGTCGATGTACCTCGACCAAACGATATTCACCTATAAAAAGAGACTGCGAATCTCGGCTGATAATAGAAAGGTTATATACAGACTATGCAAATAGTTTTTCATTTTACGTTGGAGGTCTACTAGAGTGTGCCTATTGGCCTCGCTATTCCTCAATATTCCTGGATTGAGAATGTACAGGATGCGAGGAGGGCTTAAAGAATAGGCAGTTTGCGTTTAATGTATTGGGCTTATCGTTTCGAACTATTTCAATTTCCAGTTCCATTTCACTTGGATGCGAAACATCGTCAGGAGCGTGAAAATTTTACTCCTGACTCTATCAATGAGATAAGATCTCTCATAGTATTATTTTCAGGACCCATTGATTCGGGCGTTGAATAAATATTTATAAATTAAACATTGATATTTGATCGCTCTATAATTGTGGTGAATCAATCGTTCGTTGAATTTGCAGTTTGTCGGCCGTTTGAGGGAATTGTCGTTTAAGACGCTGGTAAAGTTGCGGAGTGAGGAAACGCACGCGAATGTAGCTTTATCGTGGAATTTCATTCGTTCGATCGTCGAGCGGTGCGTGAGGGAAGAAGAGAGAGAGAGAGAGAGAGAGAGAGCCGAGGTCCGAACGATCGGCAAACCCCGGGAAATTGATAACCGGCATGGAGATTCGATGATTTGATAAAGGCAAATTTCTCGGGATGAAACTCGCGTCGTACGTCGGCAACACGTTACGTCAACGACTACGTCTCGTGGACTCGTGGGCTGTCCAATCTCCATGGTTACGTATTTACATATTCATTCGTAGGCTCGTGCAAGGTCCTTGACCCACGTGACCGTTCCTGAAATTTCCCTGGTACGTTTGACATTTCGCGCCGCGCGACGCCAATCGGCAGACACGCCCGAAGCAAGAGACGAGCATTTTCGGCGTTTTCCAAGCGCATCGCTCTCCTATCTAGAAAAAGAGTTTCTTAGTATATATTGGACGCCCTCGAGTAGGAGCTCCTACATACAAAGTGTAATTTAGCCTGATGCGAATCAGGGAAGGTAATTCGTTGGATGACAATGGAAGGAAGTGTCGGTTTTGAATCACAGCGTGACGTCATCAGCCTACATTCCGTAATTTCACGACTATTCCGACGTCCTTTCGAGCTTCGTCCTTATTGTTGCTTCGGAGACGTCACTCTCGTCACGCGTCTCTCGAAAAACCAAATGTTCTTGCGTATCAAAGGACCAACTGATGCGTGGCTCGTACTATCGATGATTTGGAGACTCGGACGAAAAAATTGACTCACATCCACCAACAGACGTTGTGGTAGAGGGGGGAAGGGGGGGGGGGGGGGGGGGGGGGGTGTCACACATTTTTGCGTTGTCAATTTCAAGGGATATGGAGTTTTACGAAAACGTAGCTACACCACCCGATGGTCACGGTTACGATTGTCACCTTCCCTAAGTAATGACCAACGACTGGATGGGAGGGATGAGCGATGGGCAAAATAGGGCTCATGAAAAATTAAAAGGACCACTCGATGGTATACTTTTGCTCGTATTAGTTAATTAATACAATTTCCACGACAATGTTTATTCACATTTGCCCCCGATCCATTTATCGCGAATTTGATAATGTTGAATATGTCAAAAAATGAGCCAATTACCCTTGATAAGTCACAAGTGCTCCGGTATAATCCGCCTTGCGTATGGCTGCGCACCCATAAAATACATTCGCGATTATTATCTGATAATTTGATTACGGAAACGGAGGACGTGAATCGCGGTCCGATCCCGTAGGTCCCGCTAGCGCCGTCCTCGACAATTCACATCCCCAAGCTGCGCTCGTAAGGTAAATCTAGCATCAGGTAAAGAGTAACCTAATAAACGAGATTTACGCGCGACATCATCGCGATAATCGAATAAATTTCGCCACGAAAGTATGCCGCACGGCACTCCTCGCTCCGCAATATCCATAATTCGCCGACTCTTCGTTAAATGCTGACAAACACTTTGTACGCGCGCAATATCACCCGCCTAGTGCATTTCGCTCGATATAAATCTTCCTAGAGCGTAATGAAGCGCAATTACGGGAACCGCGAGTACGCGCCTCATACCGCGATTTACGCGAGCTCCCATCCTTCCAGCCCCACTCCTAACCCCGAAAGACTCGAGGATATTGGCCGTTGATCAAGAGTTTCCAGCGAAAACTCATCCTCTTGCGAAAAGCTTCAACGACTTTTTTTCAGCGCAACTCGACGGTTTTTATGGCTTTTTAAATTGCGCCTCATGCCGTTATCCAAACATTTTGGCTTTGGCAACTAATTTATGCACCGATATTCTGGCCTTCGTGTTCGCCCATTCGTAACGAAAATAACGGCCGATGGTGCGTCGGGAGGAATGCGAAGTAAAACGGCATTCACCAATCGACGTCAACAAACCGATCCATCATATCCCTGCCCAAGAGCGCTAAGAAACCAAACGAACAACCATCGCGCCGACCGGAATTTAAATTCCACTTAACGCCGCTTTCCTCGGATTCTCACGGATAAGTAGGATATAAACGGCGACTGCCGAGCCGAAATTTAACGATTCTGGATAATGGATGGAACTCGAGGCGAGAGCCGCTGTCGTCTTATCGATAGCTCAGACGCAATAATAATAATAACGATTTCCCAGCCTCGAGGCCACTGTCCAAATACAACAAGCGGATTACCAATTTCACTCGCGTCTATTTCGCTAAAACAATAACCATTGATCGATCGTCGGCTAAATAAAGCAATATCCCCTACTCCCCGTACGATACGATCGATCATTACCGTTGGCTCTCAGGTCCTACGGCTTCGGGTCCTTTAGGATCAGGACTCGCCATGATTGGTAACGAGCAACGGATAAAGGGGAACGATACTGGCTTATCCCGGCCGATTTCTCCCTTATGCCCCTCCACTCCTTTAACATCCGCCCGGGCTTTTTCGACGTGTCGCGCGCTCCCGAACCACGAATGAAAGTCCCTGCGCTGCTTTCTCGAATCCCCGGATCTCGAGGACGTTTCACGACAAAGGCGCTCGCTGCTTCGTCGGGGTCAGGTCGTCCCCTTTCATCTCCCTCCCCCCTCACCAGCAATTCCAGAGAAAGTGCCGAGCGCGCGAAAAACTAGAGACGGATGACGCCGGACACGTGGCTCGCGTGCCTCCCTAAGCCCCTAGTGGTGTATCGGGTGAGAGTGTGTACGTATGCCCATGTAATGGACAATGTCCCTACGACGCTGGAGCGTGCGGGTTTGTCGAGGTGTGCGTGAGTGCTCGCGTGTTCACGCCTCTCGCTGTGGTGGATAATTTTTAGGACGCAGCGGCGAGGGAGGGAGGGGGGAGGGGAGGAGAAGGAGAAGGAGGATGTGGGACTTTGTGCGCGGGAAGGTGAAGCCGATACTTTTACCGAGCCTCTCGACGTGATTGGGATGGGGGTCGGGAAAAGACTACGAGTACAGAAAAAAAGTACTTTCGGGTGAGCGTCCCGCAGAGTTTGTAATAAAATTTCGTCAACGCATGCGGCGAAAGTTGCCGCTGAATGTCAGAAAAAAGACACGTACGCGGAACTCGAGTGACTCATTTGACTTTGGGAGTGTAATTGTTGTCTTTTGCGTATTGCGTATTGTTGGCAAAGAAATTTCTCGGCCCTATTGATGGACGCCATTTTTGTCGTACCGCGAGTTTAGCGAGGAAGCCAGGAGATAGAATGCTTAATCGAGTAAACCTAATTCAAATAATGACAATCGCTCCTTACGCAAATGGGTCTAGTTTGGTGTTAATCGTGAAATTTAAGCTCGAACATCATTGTGAGGATATTTCGATGAGTTCGATCATCGCAAAATCCTGCAGCAGCTACGGGAATTTATGATTTATCGACAATCGATTTTTACGAATCGGAGCATCGAGAGTTGGTTGTTATTAATAGGAAGGAATATCGCGTTTTATAGTGCCCGAAAGATGCATTGACATTGCGACGTTTGGCGATTTGCAGTCGAAACGTGGTTGCGTCGCTAAATTGGAACGATAAAATCCCTTGGGCGGACCCTCCTCAGCTATTATAAATTTAAGTTGCCATTATAATTAATGCTTGGCGAAAAATCTGAGCTCCCGTAATTTTAACTATTTTCTTTTCTTTTTTTCTTTCTTTCTTTTTTTTTTTTTTATTGATGCTCTACGAGCATATATAATATAGATAAAAAAAAATAATCATATTTTCATATCCGGGAATTCGCAAACTCCCAGGGACGCGATAAACGAGACGAAATTCAGCGAACTCCCGATACTTCGAGTCTCGTCGTCATTGTCTCCGAGTCGGCCATTTTACTCGTCGCGCATACCGTCGAATGAATAAAGAATCCAGCGACCGCCACCTCCACCGCCGCCGTCGTCATCATCGTCGTCGTGGCATCGCCAAATGAAAAACGAAATGCTCGCCGCACCAGGGCAACGCACCTGCGCGAACTCGTTCCTTTTCCGAGCGACACTTTTGCGGTTTACGGGTTTGCTGGCGCGAGAAGATTGGAAGGAGGAGGAGGAGGTGGAGGAGAAGGAGGATGAGATGGAGGATGAGGTGGAGGACGAGCTGGAAGACGAGGTGGAGGAAAGGGCGTAGGTTCCCCGTAGAAATCCACGAGTGGACGTACGAGACGCGAAGCCGTTTTACTTAGGGGCCCGTTTCACGGACAATTTGCCTCGGCAATTAATTTTGCATTCGTTTCCGCCCCGGTCAACGCCTTCCCCGCCATCGATTTCTCACGGATGCACTTTGGTTTTTTCCTCTTTCACGCGCCTCACCTCACTTCCCTTTTTGTCGTTTTCTATTATATCCGTGAAACTGCCCGAGGCTGCAACGTAGTTTTTAAATCGCATCGGGACAAGTTTCGTCAATATCGCGGTCAGCGTAATACCATAGTCATACGGCTTTACGCCCCGTTGCAATGATATGCAGATGTACACCAATTAGCCAGTCGTTTCTTACGAGTCATTTCTCGCCGAGGCCTTTGTAATGTATCGTCTTGTCGCATGATTATAACGAATGATAATCAAGGTATTATATTTTATCACCCGTCGCCCCGCTCCGCACAGCTCAAATTTCATAAACAATCATCGGCTCACTAGCGCACGATATCGTTTCCAAAAAAATTTTCGATAAAACTGCTAGCGCGATACGCCTTACCTCGTTGCTCTGTGACCTTATTGCGACTGGCATTATAATTTAATGGACCAAACCAAGCTTAGCCAAGCTCCCAAAGCGAATTCTAAACTGCGAATCGATGCGCAACCTCTCGCCTCGTTCTTCCGACTTCAATTTCAAATTGAATTGCCAACGAAACGTCTCGTCACCAAACTCATTAGTCCCTATTACCCAAGACTTAAGCAGCATCCCTTTTGCGCTCACGAAGCTGAAAATATTTCAAGATCACTAATGCATTAAATGCGTCCGCATTAATTTGCAATTAGTTTTCATCTAAATTGTGGCGCTATTATTCCATCGTAAATTGGCGCGAATCGCGAATTAAAGAGGAACATCCACTGGAACAAATTATTCGTTAAACGGTGGCCAAATCGCTGAAAAATATTCTCCCCATCCAGATCCGACTAGCAAATAGTCACGTCGCTTGCCATCCCCTCAAACGACACGTGAAGCAGCCCCGTTACAGGCCAGGGTTTAGCCTTAACATTTCGACCGGTTGGGCAAACACATCCGCGAGAGGAGTGATGCCGATGCCGATGGCGATGGCGATGGCCGACCGACCGATCGATCGATGCAGCCGGGCCGTTTCACCGTCGTAAAAACTCGCTTGGCAATCGCTCGCAGCGACATCCCGTCACTCCATTAAACCAACGTCGTACAAAGTGGCTGAATCGCTGGGACGACGAGGCCCACCGTTGGCCCATAACGCGCCAGCTCGCGTCAAACCGCCCATCCACGCGGTCTTTCCGCGCTCCACTTTCTTACGGGCAAAAGCGCGATAGGAGAAGGCGATATCGCCGAGGCGAAAGGCTCGCAAGCAGAGCGTGCCTGCGCGGCCCAGTGAATCCCCGGCACCAACGGCGAGGACGGCGAGCCGAGTCTCGCCGAGGCTCATCCGCCTCTCCCGCCTCTCCCGCCTCTCTCGCCACGCGTCCCGCATCCGCGGATAGAGAAGGGCCGAGCCGCGGTGAGCCGAGATGCATTGGGCCTTCCGTGCTCGGAAGCCGCCGAGGAATTATTAATCAGGAGCAGTGGCTAATCCCGATACCGATGCGAATAATTGATTGCGGGCGATCGCGTTGACGAGCCCGCGGGACCTCTCCAGGGTCAGGGCGAACGCTCGATCGTCGTAAATCGTCTCGAGCCGCATCACTCAAATCTCGATGTCGTTATTACGTTCGAATTGCTCCTCGCGCACCTTCGCACTTAATACTAAGCACTTTATGCCGGCTGTAACGATTCGCCTCGGCCAAATCCTCCGCGCGGAAACGATGGACGTAAGTGCCAAAGCACCCGCTCGGCATCTCCCACCACGTATCATGTCACTTTTGATCGGTAAGCGCCGAAAGAGACTTAGCGCATTAGGAGCATTCGACGACGTTGACTTCGTTTCTCTTAACGCCATTACTTTCAATAACCAACGCGCTTGCTATTTCATAAATATTATTCTCGCATTTATAAATATTAATTCGGACTCTCTTGTCCAACGGCGCGAGACGCCCCGAAGCCACGAGGAGGCCTTCTTACGCTCTCGTCTTCTTGCCCCTCACTCCGCGCGTATCCTCATGCGACTCACCACGCCGCGAAAGCCCAGCTGCCTCAACATTGCTATTACGAATCGCCGGAGTAACAGTTAGCCAAGCTAATTGTCACTTGGCTTTCGCGCTTAAAGCTTTCGCAGTACTTTAACAAGGATTAATTACTTCGCTGCGACGATTTCACGAAAATTCTTGCCAACCTCGGCCTTAGCTCATTCGAGCGAGTCGTTTACGTCGATTCGCACGTCCAGCGCCAATCCATCGCTCATCCATCGCTCATCCATCGCTCATCCATCGCTCATCCATCGATTAGCGAGGCATTGGTAGGTACTGCCCTCGCTCGTGTAAATTATTGGACGTTAAAAAGAATCGAATTAAATTCCTTATAAATAGTGGAAAATTCAGTTTTCAGCGAGATGTTGGGGGGTCGGATCTCGAGGCAGCGAGTCCTTCGAGTCTCGCGAGCAATCGCAACATTATGCCAACTTCGAGTCCTGAGCAATGAGAGAGAGAGAGAGAGAGAGAGAGAGAGAGAGAGAGAGGTCGAAAGAACCGGCCAATCGTGCTCAAATCCAGCTGTTATTGTCTCCGTCTCTCCGCGAGCAAACATTAAGCTGGACGAAAAAATTCCTAGAAATAAATACTCGGCCGATTAATAATAGCCTTAATAAATAATATTCTTGTAAATAACGTTATCGTTCGTGTGGACGAAGTGGAATATCTTTGGCAAAATCTTTCCCAACTTTTGAGGAGCAAAATTCTTTTTGCGAAAACCATTTTCGCTTGGCGACGCCATTGTACCGTGTTTGTAAAGAAATTGAAAGAAGCTCATGCAATTCTCGCGCAAACAATTGTAAACGAACATTTCAGCCACTAACGGACGTTAGGCAACATTAATAAATGTAAGTCTGTTTCAATGTTTTAATGGCTGTTCTAACACAAAGGATTTCACGGAAGTTTTTCTCGACTCTCAAAATCTCAAAATTCTCGACTCTACATGCGAGACTTTCCATGCCGTCCAATAGACTATCTCGCAGCTACAGCGTTTTACCGAGTTACGTTGTCATCTTCCGCTCTGACAAAAACGGTCCTCGATCCTTCCAAGGACCATCAAATCGAGCCGATTTCAATGCAAAAATCGCTTAATTCGTTTTGGCAGTCACACTTACCACGTGTCCTATCACACATCTCGCCCGCCCACATAGTTTGGACAAAGATGCACAAAGTTTTCACGTAGGTAGCACGTTAGAGCCGATGAGGGGTGTAGGAGGGGAGCACGACGGAAGAAGTTGGGATAAGAGCGAGAAACACGACACTTTAGCCCACATCCGATGTTCGTAGGGGCGTCGGAAAAGGGTTTCTCGCTCGTGCGGTCGAGCGCGCGCCAACACCGCAAGGGTTTCCTCTGCCTTTTCCTGTTTCGGCGAGGGTCGAGTCTTCTTTCTTCCTTAACTCTCCCTCGCCCCCCCCCCCGACCCCCATCATTACTTGGGCGAATCCCGGTGCCCCGGTGATGAGGGCTTACTCAGTCCTTTGGAGAGCTCTTGCGCTAAAACTTGGCGGACGCCCATCGTCACACTCACCCTAATACGGATTTTTTACTCGCTCGCCCCGGCTCGATTAAACCCCTAATTAACATTAAGCCGAGGGGGACGGCAGCGACTAACTAACGCAAGATCATTTAAAAATAACTGGAAGCAGTCGCGTTTATGGCATTTCACTTCACCGAGTTACCGTTTTCTCTCTCTCTCTCTCTCTCTCTCTCTCTCTCTCTCTCTCTCTCTATCTCACGTGAATTGTAACTCACTCACTTAGTCACCACTCTCGTTTAAGGGCGCACTTTTCGACAGAAATCTCGTTGCGTCCTATTTTTCCCGTTTCTCCTAGTCCCACTTCACTCTCCGCGTTTCATGCTCTCTTTCACTCCCTGTCGCGGGTAACCGCTCGCTTTTAATAACCAAAGTATCGTTGTGGCTTAAACTGGCACAAGTAGTAAGCGGTGCCGTTTGCGCTGCTCCCTTCTCGTCTTCGTCCTCGCTTACGGTCTTTGTTTCGCTGATTGCGGCAGTGCCGCGTGGCGTTGGTTCGATTTTCCACGAGTTTCGAGCTCCCGGGAAAAAGTCTTTTCACCGCCGACTGCCCCCATTATTTAATCATTTTCCCATGCACGCGATGCTCGACACTGTTCGTCAAATAATAGTGTTTTAACGAAATATAGAGAGTGGTAAGGGATAGATGGAGAAGGGATTAGATATTGTCCTGGAATTATTACGCTTCGAGTACTTTATTGGCCTGTCGCGACGCTAATTGTGAGAGACCGCGTAAAGTGATTCTAAAGTATTATAATCGAATATGCATTTACATTTATTAAAGAAAATATCATCGTTATCAAAATCGAGCATTTGCCAATCGTCGTAAAGGACGAATTTATCGATGATCCTAAATACTAAATAGCCAGTCATCATCGGGCAATACGAATTTTCATTTATAATTATTTACGCACTTACGTACTTGTTAATCTTGTAAAAGCTCTTCGAAGATCAATATGGCCTCCATGGCATATTCGGCGAACAAAGAGCTCGAAAGAAAGTTACTAGAATGCATGTAATTCTACCAGGATTACATTAAAAATTACTAATACAGTCTTGTTTTATTGCATTGCAGGTGAGTCTTAGAAATTCTCGGCTACCCACACGACCGACTACCTCGCGCATCACGTAAGTCAAACAACACGTAATTGGCAAATATTAGTCATTGATAAAGTGCTAATCTGCATTGTCACGTGCACGGCTTCGTGCAAGGATAATGTGACATACTCGAGATCACTTTATTTCCAACATCTTCGTGCATTAACGATTGCACGGGGGCGCGCGCGCGTATACAAGAGACTGTAAGGTACAGCCATAGAACAATGCGCCTATCGGTCCAGTCGGCACAACACCGTTTGGAAAATCCATTTGGAACACGAAAGAGCATTGCGTCGTTTGCCTGTGCACGCGAACCTTCCATGTAAGCTGCAGCCCGTAATTATCGATTTCAAAAAATCCGTTCGTTCGCGAAGGATAGTATCCGGGGGAATTAAAGAGTCGCGATAAATTCGACACGCGGTTACGGCTTAATTATGCCGAGGTCAACGTTGTCTTTACTCTTCTGGTAAAATGGGACATCCGCCAGGGCTGGCGATATGATTTTACGGGCCCGCGGGTCCCTTACGGATCGAGATTGTTGGTTTCTCCGATGAAGATGTTGCTGATGAAAGTGTAGGGGAGGGACGAGCCCCTCATCGATGAAATTACATTACGGCGATTTACACAAGTTTAGATCCCTTAACTTATTGGGTGTGGAGGGGACTGTGCGAGGAGTAAAAGTAATTGTAAATTCCAACTTCACGGCCCCTCTATAGGTCATAAATTAGTTTTGGATATTCACTTTACACTACTTGAATGCAAGTGTTAATGGACGCTATATATGTAAGTCGGCGATTAATTATTTATGTATATCATTATATAATGAGAAATTAAAATATTTCAAGCATAAAAAGTAAATTGCTAAGAGCTGTAGTCAGTGGTACGCGTATCAAACGTTTCCCTATTGTCTCTTTACAGTCCCTTATTTATAATAAATCCGGGCAATTTTAAGTATCAATCGCAATGCTGTCTATTACGAGGGTGAGTCTAGCAGATATTGTCCCCCAATGAGAAAAATTTCGTTATCGTTTTTTAATGCGCTTGCAATGTCGAATCGAATGTACTCCCGAGTGATGGGGTGAGTCTAGTTGCATTGGCGCTCCGACTAGCCGCTGCACCGATTTAGACACTATTTTTCCTGGAAGCGGTGAGTAAAGTTCGTAAATTGGATCTGCGTTGACGTTCCATCATCCGCAAAATCTATTCTATTAATTTTGTACTTAAACAAGATTAAAAGTGTTGAACGGATCGACAAGCTGCCCAAACTGCCGAAACAGTGATTGTAAGCTAACAATACTTTTGGTCAAATTACTTTTCCAGCGAGCTTTAATTTACGTACTCTTCGATGCTCTCACCCCTCACCCTCTCGCCCGCCCTCATATACCTCGTACACTCCACTCTCCAGAACATCCACAAAGCAATAATAGAAAATGTACGAGCTAACGATTGATTGATTGTTCACTAATCGTGGCTACAATTACTTTCCAGTCTTCTCCTTTCCATCGAAACTTTATTCATTATAAATGCCAATGCACTTTAATGGCTCAATGTTACCGGTCTGCTTGGATTGTAAGCAAATTTAAGAGAAACACGTGTAATAATAACGTTTATGATAATTGGGCACGACGATTTATATCGAAATTTCCCATGACTAATCGAATAAAAGCCTGAGCAGCGTTATGTAATGCAAATTATGCATGTGTAATGGGCACGGGAGTTGTGTATTGTCGTCGTCGTCGTCGTCGTTGTCGCGCGCGCGCGCGCGCGTGTGTGTGTGTGTGTTTGGACCGATGTCGAAGAAAATTGGGTGAAACTCAATTTCCGAGAGTTCACTTGGAAATAACGCCCGAGCGAGCGTCTGGGGCGCTGAACTCTCCTGACGAGGTGTCGCTCAAGTGCAAAGCATATTTATATGATCCTAGGCCGCTGCCAAGCTCGTGCCGCTGTCTCCTTACGCGGACTCGCGACCATTCTCAAGGTCGCACTTCTTGGCTTCCAATACGCGCGCGCCCACACGTTTTCGTATTTCCGCGAAAGACGCGTTGGATAATTAGGTGGCCTCGGCTCAAAGCCTATTACGACCGATATACCTTGAAGATTTTATACGCGTAAAGCTCTCAGCCCCGTGCTCATACTCTCTCGTATTAACAGAGACGAAAAATTTAAGAGGATTTGTGAGGAATCGGGAGAAAGGGTAAAAAAGTCGAATGAAAGGGCTGATATTTCCTGACACTCTACACCTTCACAGGGAGTGACAGCTTCTCGTCGCTCCTGTCTCCCCACCCACTTCCATGCCACTGGCTGCGAAGCCAGAAATGATTGAAGCAAGAATCGCTGTGCTGAACGAGTCGACGTATAGATTCGACGCAGCCTAACTTTCCCCCGGTCAATGATTTTATGCGCATAAATAAATGGACGGAGTCGCGAGTGTAGAATCGCCTGCATTTTGCCGGTCGAACCGCTTCCCGGACATCGCAGTCCGTTTGCCCCGCGCACTCATACATCGCACTTCTTATATAGCGCTCGAGCCCACCGCCGCCCACATTCCATCCTGTCTGTACATGTGTGTACCTTCCTCCTCTATTTTTACCTCGTTTCTCCCTCTCCTTTTGGACTCGCTCGCTCGCTCGTTTATCTCCGAGACTCCCTCTACCACTGTTCGCTCTTTTCCGTGACGCGTACGCGCAAAAATTCACAGCCAGTGCGCATATTACCCGCTTATTTACATTACCTCAAAGACGAGCGCATATCGACAATGGTGGGACGGCGGGGCGAGGGAGGCGAATGAGTAAGAAGCCCAACAGAAGTTTACAGGACATCGAGACAATTGGCGCGATGACTAAGCTATCGGCAGCAACAGCTCCGGCATTCTCTTCTGTGCGTGAAAGATATTTCCTAGTGGCACGGGCTTTATAAATTTACAGTATGACTATCCCTTGTGCCATTGGTATTCCGTAGCCACGCATTGCGTATGCGTGGCTCGCGACAATTTTTCATCCTCTACCATTGCGAATTTCTCCTACAGTCTATTTAAGATTGCGTGCTCGGGCTGTATTTGACAGTGTTACGCCGCTATTTTTAATTATCCTGTGCACTTGCTTTCATTTGGTTTCGGTGGCCAAAGTCGGTAATATCGGCCACGCAACCTATTTAATAATAATAATGGGCTCGACTGTGCGAGTGGAGCATGGTCGAGGGTCACTTATCCAGTGATATTTGATGGGTGTCATTGGGAGAGTCATCGAGTAGCAGAGGCAAGTGAAAAGAACAGCAAGAGAAACTAAGAAAGCAAGCTCTATCGTTTCAATGCGAGAGAAAGGGAAGAATAAACGAAATGAATAAAGAGAAAAGGATTAACCCGAAAAAGAAATTGCCAATGCATTTATTTAGGAGGAACGACGATGGAAAAGACGATCTAATGTTAAATGGATGCAATTCTTACCACCTTCCTTGTTTTTTTTTTTTTTTTTTTTATCACTTACGTCTTTCACGTCGCGTATCTTGGATTTTTCTAATTTTCACGAGACGACTGTTTAATTTCAGAAATCGCGTTTACGCGTCCGAGCCGCACACGAATCGCATATCGAAAGCTATTTTATTTTCATTGCGCACCTTACGTTTCATAAATGAATGAAGAGTCTTTAAAAATGTAAGCGACGAGTCATTTCGAATAATAATAACGTCTTTGTCTTATTGTAGCAGTAGTTTGTTAAATTACAGGAAAAGACATCGATTGCTTTTCATGAAAAGACCATTATCTTGTAGCTTATGATGTAATGGCGCTCGCTACCCTTATCCATTCTAGATAAATTATTTATAAGTCACGTATACTTGGACGTGCTAAACGCTCAATACATACTACAATTTTTTCTTCTTCTCTCCCACTCAGCGCTATAGCCACAATTGGATCATTTTTTTTCTAAAATCTCCCCGTCCCAACCCACCAACCAATCTAGCCGATCATCGGTGTATATGAAAATTAATGCGCGAGAAAAAGAGAATCGTGCCGACAAGCCATCCGTAAATATCTCTTTATATTCCATTTTCATGTAAAATCGACTCGGGCTAAATTGCCATTGAAACGATACTATCGTCGGCGTCGAACGTCAGAGGCTATAATGTAAAACAAAAACAAAAAAATCTCAAGCTTACTTAATAAATTAATAGTATAAAATCATTTCGCCTAGTTTGCACCTCCAAGGAGATCAACGCCACGATTCTCTTAACCGTACATTTAATAAACACTCGAAGCGTATCTAATTGACAATGCCGATTTATCATTGCCATTAGCATCCAAGGAACGAGCTTATCAATTTCATCGATTAGCGTCGGCCAACGGCAACAGTAAATCGAACCTCGTTTGGGGAAGAAGATGGGGAAGAAGTCCGGTAAATCCCACAAAACGAACGTCTCGACCTCGAACATTTACGATGCCTTGCGCGTATCCCATACGTGTATATATATATATATATATATATATATATATATATATATATATATATATATATATATTTATTTATGTTTGAGCGCGGGCGCGCGTGTTTAAGAGACCGGGGATCGTGAATAGTGGAGGAGACGGTAGTGGGGAATCGCAGCGAGGGCACTCCCCATGAATTATTCAACGCGCCGATCCACGCTATTTCTTCCCCGATCTCGAGCGGCACGAGTATCGCCAACTCGTATAAAAATCCCCTGCGTCCACCGAAAGCGACGATCCACCTGCGGATGGCAGCCGATGCCCTCGGCCTCCTCCGCCAGCTCGAGCGCCTCTTGCGCCACAACCCGTGTTGTACCGTCCATACCCCGTAACGCCCCCACCCCCCGTCCCTCATTCAATCGCCACCCAACGACGATTTCCTACGACGACCTGCAACGCGGCCCTCGGTTTCACCATCCGAACGAGGAAGCTTCCGCGATCGATAGCACCTGCACGCGAGCGGCCGATGACCCTCCCCGTCGCAGCACCGCGGCGCCCTTATGGCCGATCGATTAAAGCGGAGGTACGGCCGCCACTGGGACACTTTCCCGCACGTCCCCGCAAACCCCACGACCTTCGCCGACGGGCGACGAGGTGGGTGAACGAGGGAGGACGAGGGCGGACGTGGGGACGATAATTAGACGCGAACGAGTGGCCCTGGTGATAACGTGAGTCGTCGGGAATGCGAGAAGATTTACTTTTCTTTAAGCGTGGCTCGTGGCGCGATAGTTTGGCGTTCGCGTTGAGAAAAGAAAATTTCAAATTTCAATAAAATGTGCTTCGAAGTGAACACGTTGAGCCATGTAAATGATTTTTCTTTTTATATGCATTGAGATATGTCGAATGAGGTTTTAATGGGGCGAGTAACCGTTGCAAAAGAAAGAATTAGCATGAGCATAACATGGCAGTACATGTCGACATTGAAATTTGGATCGACTGTCGCGTATGAAGGCATCGCCGGATCATCTGCTTAATCCCGCCTGTCGATACGATCGAACCATCGACGATGTCGAGCACCGTTTTTTATGGCCATTTTTATAGCGATTGTACTGTTGGTGCCAGAATGTCATTTTGGATGAGGTCGGGCAAATTGAAATTACCAAAAGAGTTTTTTTATTGCGCGAGAGCCCTTTACGAGAGAATTTGCGCGATAAAGCAGCGCAGCTCACCAGATTCAACGAATCATCGCGCTATTTGCTGCATTGGTATTCCATGCACACGCACACACCCGCGCGATCGCGTATATATATGAAGATATATATATATATATATATATATATATATATCTTTTTTACCAATCATAGCATGGAGTATGGTTTTATGCTCCATCTGAGAAAATTATACGATGAAAATATAATTAATGGAAGAATCGACGTAATAAGTCTTGCGGAACTTGGGTAACAGCCGTCGATCGGCTTTCATTAAATCTCGATGATAAAATAGGTATCTAGGCACACGGTAACCATCGGTTTCCGAATACGCGGGATAAGGATCCCGAGTCGATCGGCACAATGAGAGGGAAGCGTTTTCATCTCGGAATAATTACCTTAAACAAGCACGAAGCTTATGGAATAATTTCGAATAAAATCGTCGATCCATCATTTGGAACGAAGAGCCTGTGATAAAGGCATAAGCTAAAGGTGCGTGTACCTACCTGCACCGATTTTCCTCCGAGCGCGAAATTTAAAAAGAAAAAAATGAAAAGACAAAAAGCCATCGAGCTTTAACGGGCCGATGAGAAAAGGAATAACGCAAAAGTGGCAGAATGCGACGGCGTTTTCTCGATCAAAGTTTCGAGGAGGACATCTTCCACGTTGGGGACGAGAGTCAATCGTCGTCAACGTCGAGCCACGGCTTCGAAGAGGATGTCCAGGGGCATCCGCGACTCGACCACGCAAATCGTGACCTCGCGATCGGTGGGAATCCGCCCTGGGATCGACTCTCATACGATCCCCGAGCCTATTCCGCTGAATTCCTAGCGGGGCCCTCCTTACCTTCTTTTCTTCCCCCATTCCCCTTCTCCCGCTCGAGTCCGGCTACCATTCACGTCGAACTTCTTGCTGCTGGGCGAGTGCCGCGCGCTTCTTCCACAGCTCCGCACGGGGCCAAATTAATCATCCCCGGGGATTCGTGGACCCTTCGCGAAAATTCGATGCTCGCGAAGCTCGTTCCGGGTATTCTTATCTCCTCTCATCGAACTCTTAGCCCTCGCGATAACAGCATTCTCAACTACGTCGGACGAGTCCACGAACCCTCGCCCACCCACAAACTGCTCACAGCGAGTCAAACAATTATTTCCACTCGAGTATACAATACTCAATGTCCAAGTGCCTATGCACATTCAATGAGATAATAATAGTGAAACTCGGTCGGCGACTACTTACACGCACAGCATATTATCCTTTGTATGTCGCACCGAAGAGAAATAGTAGGGCTATTTTAGCGATTATAGGACCGTATAATCGAACATATTGACTCGTTCTCGTGTAATGCTATATCGTCATTCTAACTGGTAGCAGATTCGATAAGGCGTCGAATTTTCGATTCCCCGAAGATAATTAAGAAAGAAGAAGAGGAGGGAAGAAGAAAATGTTGGATAACGTGAGAATTCTAACGGAGATCAGTAGCTTTCACTATGACTTTGGCGTTTCTCCCAGTGTATGTATATTAAATCGGACAGCGGACAATTAGCGACATTTCCTTTCTCATTGACGTATGACATGGATGAAACGAGATCCATTGGTCGTGCGTTGTATTATATAATTGTGCGTCGGACAGGTCATTCTGCGCATTCTGACGCGCAGATTAAGCGTTAGTTATTAACGTTTGGGGATCGAATATTTCGTAAACAATGGTCTATTGATGAAGACATTCGCCAGGTCCTTCCGCAAAGAAGGATAATCTTACAATTTCCATTCGATATTGATAGAATCGAGTGATTAGGAACAATATTATTGTTCATTTTGAGGCGTGTGAAATGCAAGTTCATTGAACACTTTAAGCAGATGGGGGAGGAACGTCAGGAGCCGTTAAATGATGGAAAATTGCTGATAACAGGGAAAACGGAGATGGCTTCTCTGGCCAATTCCTTTTAGTGACTAATAGAGCGAAACAAGAACAGATAACGGAAGAGACAAGGGCAACGAGTGTCGGATACGTACGAGAACAAACCATAAACCAAAATTAAATATTGTTCATTTAATTGCACGAGGCTCCAAATAGAAAAATGAATGTATTTTTTTTTCTACGCGGTTGATTCTTTCTTCGAATTTTTATACTATTATTACAGCTTTTATTTTCTTCTCTCTCTCTCTCTCTCTCTCTCTCTCTCTCTCTCTCTCTCTCTCTCTTTCTTCATTCTACGCTTGCAGTAAATATAGGCGCAATAAATTTTTTTCATACGCCGGCTTTCGTAGTCGGTCGATTGTTAATAGTAAAGAGAAGATGAAGATGTTGCGTTGGATTGCGTCTTGCAACGCTATCGCAACATTCATTTATCGGAATCGATAATTTTTAATGTTACGTATTAAAGCTTAATACTTACATCGAGAATAGTTAAATTAGCGGTATTGGCCGTGTAGTCACGTTAAATTTAGCGACCCAAATAATAATGGGTGGCGATGATTTTTGCTAAAATTACACATTTTCGTGAGCAGCTGTAACTTTAGCTTTAGAAGTGGAACACTCTAAATTATGATATTTTATTCTAAAAATGTATAGGTCACCGTGTAAATATGACTCGATCTTCGAGAGAGAGAGAGAGAGAGGTAGAGAGGTAGAGAGAGAGAGAGAGAGGCCTAAGCGCAAAAGTACCGATTTCTCTTCGCATAACTGCACTACACTAATACCGCAAGAAAACAATTTTCCTTAAATCAAGACTTACGTATGATAAACGCGTCATCTCGAGCGCAGCAATATTAATTGAAACGAGGATATTCCCTACTCTCTATCCCAAACAGACCTCATTTTCAAAATACTCAATTCAATTGACCGCCTCGCCACGCCAAGAACTTATATTTTCGCCGCCATATTGCAAATTATTGAGCGTCCTAATCGCGTCACGCTCCCTCTTTAATTAGATACTTACGGGTGCGGGACATCTGCGGCCGCCAGCCACTTCCCCAACAGCTTCCTTACATCCAACTACCGATTCAGCGTTCACGAGCTCGACAGCCGAGTCCCTCGCGCATCCGCAAGCGCGAAATCCCCTGCGCACACACGCAAATAGGCTTTTGCCTTCAACGAGCCTTGCAAATGGAGCGAGGACCGCTCCTTCCCGAGGCTAGGAACCTCTTCTGAACCCCCACCCCCCCCCCGCCCACCCGCCCGCCCCGCCATCTCGAGGGGTTATCGAGGAATGGCCCGCGTGGTAATCACCGGCTCAATTAACGCGTCAATTAGCCCTGGGCGTCCCGAGCTTGATGGCTTCGTTATTGGGCAGAAAGTCACGTCGGGGTCATCGACGTTGCTTTGCTCGAGCTCCCACGAACGTGGAGCGCGGACCCCGTTCGAAGCTCGGTTGAGTCGAGGCGTTAAGGCATCCCCCCTGCCAACCTGTATTTACCTCAGTGACTGCATCACCTCCATCAACTGACCCCGTGAGCCCGATTCTTCCAAGGTTTCGTCCAGTCGAGGCGAATGGCGGATGCGCTCGAGACTCGATTAACGGATGTTTCAGCTTATCACAATGGGAGTACGGGCCCCCGCGATCCCTACAC
>NW_011948436.1:3658932-3662022 GCF_000503995.2 Ceratosolen solmsi marchali | reverse complement strand
TCTCGTGGAATGTAGTGCTAGTAGTAGGATGGAAAATTTATTCGATCCCGCTCGAGCTTCCATTTACACGAATGTACTCGCGTACGCGCCGATGTACAACGGCAAGTTTAAGCACACAATTAGCGCCGATTGGAGCGCGTTATCTATTGTTTTACCCGAGGGACGGCCATAACGCAATAGGCCTAGCGACCTTTTTATTTTTTTTTAAACTATTTACCAACGAGTCAATGTAAGTGTAAAGAAAGAGCCGCCAATTGATCGTTGCTTTTGCCATGTCCATTTCCATTAGTCCGAACGCCAGCGAAAAATCAGCACAAACGTTATATACGAATATTGGTTCCTGCGCACGCGCCCGTCTTGGAAGATTCGTTCGAAATCTCGATCACGGCTAGTGACGAAGTTTGGCCGAATGAGCCCAGCAGCATATCGGAAGGACAATCGATCGATCGATCGATCGATCGATCGTTTTAATATTTTCTTTGGCAATTTCATAATTTCGGAAATAGGGCGATCGTATAGGATTGAACCATTTATCACTCGAGGCGTAGTGTGGGTGTCTCTCTTTAATATTTGTTTGAAAATCCTTGCCGTTTTTCTTTACGCTCTTGCGTTTTTATTTTCAAAGCATCCTCGTAAGTATGGCGAAGTGCATAATATATGCAATCATAAGTTAGATCGATTGAAAATTATAACTCTCGTTGATGACAGTCAATGGGGATAGTCGTTAAATACTATTATTTAACTTCAACGATATGGTATTGGGATTTGGTTGTCGACGAGGCCCGAATCATTCCGTTATAAAAATGTGACAATCGAGGGGAATTAAAGGAAGAATTTTAATTATCCATGCCTCTATTGGATAATTCGTAACAATATTACATTGTATTTGTGTAGCGTCAAATTACGCATACGTATCGATGTTTCGATGGGCTCGCAACCCAAGAAATTATTAATAAACAAATGTAGACGTTTGTTAAGTGATCGATAATAGTATTATGGCGTATAAAATGTGAAAAGTGTGACGTCTATTGAGAATAGTACGAGGTGAAGTAGCATGCCCGGTCAAGTGTAATTCAATAATAAAATGCGAAAGCTTAATCCATTTATGTAAATCTATAAACCGCGAAAAACAAAATTATTAGTTTTATTTGAATCCTATCGATCGTAAATGCATAGCTTTGATAAAACATTTGAACTTTAACGATCGTCTTACTGGCAATTTTCAATGTTAAGTTTAGCATGATAAACTTTACGCTGCAATATAATAGGAAATTGAATTTATAAACAATTTTATATAAATAAAGATTGAGAATTCAAATAGTTTAATAGTTATTGAAATGCGTTTAATAGACTTTTAATGGGCAATTCGTATAAACTAAATACATATATTCATGCATATAACGTGTGCACTATCGAGCGAGCGTCTAAATTAAATTTAACGTTCTTCATCTGGAAATATTGATGGCTCCGAACGCAGAATGGCGATCGCGATGCACAGGAAACGCGAGCTCGGAAACTTTTTTCTTAAATTTCTTCCGTGCGTGCTTGTTTCATAGAAGAGTAGGCCGATTCAACGATCAAACGATCGAGATCAAATTTTCTTTGTAATATGCAAAATAACGGAAAATTCACGTGTCGCTGTATTGATGATAATTTATGGTGTTGTGTATGTAAATAGAAGATAGGTAGAATTAATTGAATGATTACGCCTTTTTGCATTACTTTTTGTATTTTCACGTTTAAATGATATTCATACTGCCGTATTAAAATTAAAAATAGAGAAGAATTTAATGGGAAATGGTTTACAATGACATTACGTCGGAAAAACGATATATATATATATATATATATATATATATATACATAATATGCATGATCGCTTTACTCTCATCAATTTTAAAATGAATTCTTCATTTACATTCATTAGCCATTATCGCTCATTGTCATTTTATTTCCAAGGATTAATAAATTGATTTTATGAGATTTTGGTCGCCCGCCTCAACACCAACGTGGCAACCCTACTTCTTCATCGCCTTATCCGCAGTCTCAACAACCAACGATCTCCAGATATCTGCTTTTTTTCCCCGGCGCTCCACCATCGACTCAAATAATCATTAAAGAGCCGACAGTCGACGATAAATCACACGCTCAATTCCCTTTTACACAACCCCATCGAGAGAAAATAAAATCTCGTTGCATCAAGAAGCCCTACCAATGATTATACTTTTTTTCTTGCAATGCACGCTTTATAATTTCAACCATATTATCGACATTATATAAAGACACGGGCTTGGGGCTCTTGGGTGAAACTAAAAAAAGAACAGAAAATGAAAAGAAAAGAAAAGAGAAAAAGCCGAGCAACGAGTGCCACTTTATTTGCCGTTTCTCACAGGCAGCGCAGGCTCGTTCTCGAGCCTCACGCATACATCGCAGCCTCGCGAACCTCAACCTCCAGCTAAAAGCCCCGAGCCTTGCGTCATTATTTACAATCGCGTAACAGTACGTAAAGTTTCATTTTATTCTCGCGAGTGTTTTGACGCGGGCGGCCGTAAAGGCTAAGCGACGGGACTCGCGAGAGGGCGTCGTAACGTAAAAGCGAGCGGCTCTCGTTTGCAGGCAAGAGACGCGCATCGTGTCGTTGCACCGCCGCCGCCTCGATCGGTCCATGCCAAAGATGCCGTCCCGGTAGCACTTGGCCTCGCGCGCGAATACTCATTTTCAGTCGACATAACGGTTTTAGAGGCCCGAGGTGGGGAGGCGTCTCATTTTAACTGGCGACCGGTTCGTCGGTTCCTCGTAAATCGAGGGCGCAGCTCCTTACGTCACTTCTGCATGAGCTGGCGGCTGTCAGTTCAAACGAGAATGTTTATCGTTGGGGCGGGCGGGCAGGGGTGGGGGGGAGGCGTCGGGGGCGTCGGTGGTAGCGGTGGCGGTGGCGGTGACGGTGGCGGTGGCGGTGACGGTGGCAGTCGAGACGCAAGGAGGAAAGGGAAGTAGGCGGGCTGGATGGGGCGGTGGGTGGTGGCGGGAGAGAGAGAGAGAGAGAGAGAGAGAGAGAGAGAGATAGAGGGGGGGGGGGGGTGGGGGATG
>NW_011948436.1:3649370-3658915 GCF_000503995.2 Ceratosolen solmsi marchali | reverse complement strand
GAGGGGGGGGTGAGGAGGAGGATGGAGGATTAGGAGGGTATGGTGACGGTAACTTGGTGGTTTTCTTTGTTTCCCGCTTGTCTGTGACTACTTTCGGAAAACCGTCGCGTAAATACGAATTGGTTGCGTGTGTTTGGCTCGAAATAATTTTGTATTTTGCATGTAGGAAGGATTTTCGGCACCTTCTGCTACTCTCTACGCTATTCTCATCCCGTCATTAAAGGCGCTCCTTGTGCATCCTGGAAGCAAGTGATCGTCCGAGCCACGTAGTACGTTTTTACAAAAGCGTAGGATAATGCAAATTGCCGATAACATTAATATTGATTATTATTGACTTCGTAAGTTGAACCATTGCCAATTGAAATTGGCATAATAACACGATTCAAGGCGTTGGAGAAACGGCTAATGTAAACTTGTAATTACATAGAGATTTAAAAATGATTAAATTTTGCAAACATATTGCAAGCGGTAAGGTTAATGTTCGATATGCGGGTTATGGATTATATTTTTGAATAGAGGTAACAGCAGAGTGTAGGTTGTGCATATTCTTATCGACTACACTGTAGCATTGAATTATTATTTCCGTGGAAATTTGACTTGACTGAGAGATACAGCTATTTGCAATATTCAACGGTATGTATTGCGTGCAATAGGCATTTACAAACGATTTACTTAATGATAAAACTAATTTAAATTATCATTACAGTGAAAAAAAAAAAAAAAAACGCGTGTCAGTGTCAAATTGCGATGATATGCGAACTAAAACTTAAGTGCTGTAAAATTTTTTGATAATAGGCATGAACGAACATTAGATATATATTTAATGAAATATAAATTCTATAATTAATTACATGTAAAGTTTGCATATATATATATATATATATATATATATATATATATAAGATGTAATAATTCCTTTCAAAATAACTCTCAAATAGATTTTTTTTGTTTCAAATAGATATAGGTGATATAGGTAAACGTGTCTCACAATACGCAACAAATTACGCCGACAGTTAATTAAAAATAATAAATTGTAAAATAGCTTACTTTAATGAACGTGTAAATGTCTTTTATATATTCCATAATAGAGATTTATAAAAATAAAAATGGAATTTGAAACTTATGCAATCAAAGCCATCCGATTGGACGATAAGCTGTAAAAAATTTTGCTTTATGAGCAATGTGAATAATTTGTAATTACTCGATGTTAGCAATTTGAAATTACAGAGGATTGTTGGCAAGGAAGGAAAGGGTAGATGGCGCGTGTGTAAATTTATTTAGCAAACGTCGGAGCGCTGAGTCACCGGCAAAGACGGGGAAGAGTCGGCGTCTCTCTTTTCTTGAATTCGAGATCTGTGAGACGTGGTTAAAGGCCGGAATGACGAGTATGCCGTGCACTAGTAAGGATTCCGATGGCTTGGAGCACCGATAGCCGATGTGTGCGTCATTACATTTCGATGATTATTGGATGTAGTTGATGTTGTGGCCAAGCACAAGGCCCGGTTAATTTTTTCAAAAGTCAATTAGTGCAAAATTCATAAATTCCGGACTATTCTGAGAGATTATGAGAAGCTGTTGTGATGTCGAATTGATTCGATACTATTGATATATCACTTTCAGTTTGCCATTAAACGAATAATGGAAATTTGTTGGAAGGAAGGAAAATGTTTGAATGCAAATAATATGGAGGCGCTTTTTATTAAAAGTAAATTCTCTTTTATTATGAAAAATAATATAATACTGGAACGATGCTACAGCCGAATTAACGATGAGATATCCATGGGAGATAAAACAATGTCTTAAGCCTCTTGTTCTGTTTATTTTATTTTATTTTATTTTTATTCTGTGCCCAATTGCTTGACACTGGACACAAATGTTTTCGTATCTCGTCGCCTCCTTATGGCCGGCTAATCCCAATTATCTTTGAAAGGACAATCAGACTCCGCGGCAGGTGGTTTAGCCGTACGTAAAACGAGCTGGTTGAAGGACAAAATATATTCTTCAGGCGTCCATTCTCTCGACTCTACCTCTTAGTCTGTCCTAATGTATCGAATCTTAATGCGCTCCAATTTATTCTCTCGGAGAAAGTTGGAGTATGCCTGCAGAGCGTTTCCTTCTCCTCCCACATTGTTACATTAATGCTACTCGCTTCCCTTCTCCTCACTCCCCATCGTCGTCTTGTTTCTCAATGTGATTCAGCGTATACGAGAAGCAGTGATAAAGTAATCACGTGTTAAGGGCTAAATATTACCGACGTCATAACGCGAACCTTAGCATAAAAAATAAATGCTTCTTGCCATCCTCCCTCCCTCCCTCCCTCACCATTACCTCTCCCGTCCCTCCTCTCCATCATTTTTTAATAACAATTCAGATGACACGACGCGTGTGCACAGGCAATGGAGAGAATTGTCGTTCGATTCTTTATTTAAGACGCCTTAAATTGAAATGACGCGTGGCAATGACGAGTGGCATAACAGAATACGTCGATTCGCATGTGTGAGCGCACGTCGCAATGTCCTTTGTGAATTGGAATTTATGAATCTCGCGCTACCGGATTATAACGACTCGTCGTTCGTCACTGTTTCCCGATCTCGATCGCACAGAGCAGCGGAACGTTGGTTTAACGGTGAAAATCGTACGGCCAACGTCATCGAGGGCAATGAATTTGTTAACGTCGATGAGAGAATCAGGAGACCGTGAGCTAACCACTCTCGCCAAAATTTTATCTCTACACGCGCTCGATTAATCCAAGGAAATTCTAATTCCTCCGAGGTCAGTAAGGATGTTCGTGTTTACTTATTATGTGTTCAAATACTTGGTGCGCTTCTTCACGATGTAACAATTACATTTTATAAATAATAACATTCGCTCCTTCTGGGCTGTAGCGTTATTTTCAAAAACTTTACTTTTATTTTTCATGCATTATTAAGACAAAGTAAAAAGCTTCTGTATGTAAGAAAATTTATAAGACATCAGAGAGTCAGAATAATTGTACGTAAATTAGTAAGTACGTGATGGGCGTAATGCCGTTGTATGCCGGTGTATTTTTGAATTTTTTAAATCTCTTTGTAATCTAAGTCGAATCCCAACTTGTAGTATTATTGTCGTAGATTTGAGAAGCTTTTTATTAAAATGACAGAGCAACGATATTACTAACCTCTGGCACATATTAATCGTCTTCTAACATTAGAGATTTAAGGAAGAAATAGGTAGCCAGAGTTTTGTGAGCTTTATTAATTAATTTACCACCTCATTTCCCAAGGAATACTCAAAGGATATTCGTTGATATTGACGAAGAGGAAAGTCTCGTGTACGCGATTAGCTTATAAAATTCAAGATATAATGCGTTGCCTCGCGCGTAAAACTTACGATTGGCATTATTCGCTTGTCCTGTAAAAGGAGAGAAAGCTCAAAATTCACGATTACAAGCGTTAAAATCGCGCTAATCTAAATACCATGTAATTCTACTTGGTTCCAACAATGCCGCAGTGTGTGAAATATGCAAATACTGTCACACAAAGTACCACAAATGCGTATTAGTTTATTCCAGTAAGTTTGAAGATAAAATGAGACGCGTAGTGCCGTGGGTGTACACGATCTTCAGCTTTATTACGTCAAGAAGTGAAAGTTTAACAAATGATCTATAGTTTTTGCTGAGAATAATTTAAATGTTAATACACTAGTATGCGCGACTGCTGGGTAAAATTGTAAGATGAAACGAAAATATGTAATTTATGCTTGAGCAATAATGCTTTTAAGAGATGAAAAGTTGAGCATACGGTATTATTTAAGTGAATGATATTTAATTTTTCAATCCGATCGCTCTTGTGAAAATTACCTCAACTGTCCTTAATAACGAAATAACGCTTTTGCGCAAATCGTTTTATTTTCAATTTCAAAGAGGTCGGCAGTCAGCTTTGGTTTGGTACCAAACGACCTCGGCCGCTCATTCTCCATGATCCATCAAATCAACGAATAAAGTCCAACGGGAGTACGCGTCGATCGTCAACCTCGTCTCATTCACGCGCATCGGCCCCTCATTCCATAAATCATCGCACCCCCAGGCCCTACCAATGATATTTTAACACAATTTCCTTTCCGCGAAAAAGGCCGAGAGTTAAAAAAAAAAAAAAAAAAAAAATACCAACGCATCAGGATCCCATACTACGGACATTAAAATCACCAGTCGTATCGTGTTACCGTGGAGCTGCTAAGGTTAGCAGTTACAGCTCGAGCTCAACCTCGCTCAGCACTTGGGGCGTCGGGTGCGTCAGTGCAGTTTTTATCGGAAGTGCTTAGCTCTCTCGATAAAACGCCGCTTTCGCTCTTAATTTGCGCTCGTAGGTGGGGGGCGATCGAAGCTGTTGGTCGGGGCGCGTTATTGAATCGATGCCTCGCCATAAAAATCACCCCAACTGCAAAAGGATGTATAGCGTCCAAGGGCTGTTTTGAGGATGAAGTATGTTTGAGTTTGATCTTTTTTTTTTCCTCGATCAATTAGTTGATTAGCAGCTTTTATGAGTTATCGCGCAAGCTCGAGGAGCTTTCCAGACATCTTCCTTTACATTTGCCAACGCTCGCGTTATACCTATCGTATATATTGACATTCTACAGACTCTCACTCGACTACTTTTATCCTTTAAATGTCACTTTTTACTCTTACGCGTAAGAGCGAATATTTGATAGGATTCATCGCGTTAGCGAATTAAGCGAATAAAGAATATTATTTAGCGAGGTAATGGGGGTGCTTTGATTTCGAATGAATGTTAAAGGAATTAATCAAGCGATCGCGCTCGCAAAACGATACGCCTCGTATTTACGAAAATTTACGATCTATTTGAGAAGTCTTTACGACGACCGTTTAGTTCGTAAGGCAGTGCTCGTTAAGTTATATCGATTACGACCTCGTCATTGTACTTATCATGTAATTACCATCGTTGATAAGTTAATTTATCGGAAATATTCAATATAGCGAGGAGAGGAATTTTGTCAAGGATCGTGCAGCAATGTAAAGGAATACGTAAATAAGTTGCCAGCAGAAAATTCAAGTGAATAATGAAGAAAAGTTGAAATGTTGGATGTATCGACACTCTGCTTTCTTCGACTCGACAACACCTCGACGATTATCCGTCATGACGAGGCAGAACTGCATAAGCCTGTAGCAATCGGTATTGGCGGAAAATAATTGTACGTTACGCGAAGGACGAATTTCTTGCGTAACGTGTGAGCGCCCAATCGCAGCGTGGGAATACATTCTTCCTCTTCATCTGCTTCCTACATTTTATATTTTGTTTTTGTTTTCAATGTAATTTTACCATTGATCGTTACACTTTGTGCGTCCTTCGCTATCGACTACGTGAACCATCGCACCCACCTGTCAGCGCAATCTCATTGATTACTCGAATCGCACGTAATAATATAGGACGGAAGACAAGATATTTTCCAAATAATGCCTTTTTAGAGAGTTGAACGGTCCTTATTAAGGATCGCTCGTAATTAATAATCACAGGTATTCGTAATAAAGAGGCGGAAAAGAGTGGAGGGTCATTAAGCCGACTATTCATTAGCATTTCAGGGCAGGATGTTAAGCTATTTAAGGATCAAGTACCTATTAAGCGGTACGAAGTTGTCGTTAAGTTGACGCTGGCGAAAGCTCTCGTAATGGAGACCCATGAATTCTCGGTGACTCACGCTTTTCATTTTCTCATTACGTCTAGCAAAGCAAATAGAATGTCACGCTTATTATCACGCGACCAGGAATAGCTCTCGGCCGAGGCGCTTCAAAGGCTAATGCGAGGTGCGCGAGTCGCATTTCCCACGCGCCGCTGCGGTCAGCCAAGGAAAACAAAGAGGGCTGACGGCGCCACTCGCGCTCGATCCTCTCGAGGCCGATGCTCGAGGAAAGCAAGCCCGGGACTCCCGCTCCTCTCCGACATCCCGACTTCCGATATCGTGACATTACTTTGCCCGTTGCTTTTTAGTTTGAAAAGGCGGTAGGACTGGCGCTATCCAGTACGGAAAGAAGAGAGAGAGAGAGAGAGAGAGAGAGAGAGAGAGAGATGATATTGACGAATCTCCTAGCCGATGATGGCGCGCCTCTACTCGCTGTCCTTTCTAACTGAGGCTTCACGCTCTTTGTGGGCTTAAATGGCTCGCGGCTTCATTCTAAACTCCACCTAGTATCGTATCAATTTGCATAAAGGGTTTTTCGTTTTTCGAGGAAGCGCCGTGGCGAAACAAAATAACAAAATTGGAAAATCATTTTAACTATGTCTGTCGATTATCGGTCTACTGCTAAAGACATCGATCGCTTCGACTTAAGAGACGTAGATGAAGAGTTGGACGATGTATTATGCTAATGTGGAGCAGTGTTGGTCCTTGTTTGTGTACTAAAACTGACTGTGCGGTCCTTCTTTCCTTAAGATGCTTCTAAAGTAATTTTCTAAAGGAATTTTTTCCTTTCTCTTCTTTTCTTTTCTTTAGGGTTTCGTGAGTATCCGACGTAACGGGCCCATTCGTAAGGCCGATGACGATAATGGACGTGCGATTGTGTATTATATTAATCGGTGAGTTATAATTTCAGCAAATGATCTGAAGCAGCAGACTTATGCAACGGCCGATGTTTTTGGATAATTTTACGTAGGGCGAGTGCGTTTAGCAATCGAGGTTTTATCGACACTCAAACTTGTCTGTTCAATCCCAAATTCCCTCTCATGCACATTACAAACGAGGATTTTAAAGGAACGACGGGCAAGAAGACAATAAAGTTACATTTAACGCTATATCCTTTACGTATCAGCGCACTACTTACTCTACATTTTCATGTGACATCCATGCTTTTCCATGAAAATTATCATAGCAAACTACGATCATCCTATACTACTGAATAAGAATGCTTAATTTTACATGCGACTTTATATAGAAAATTGAGTAAAATGTTTGCCCAAGGAGTTTTATCGACCTCGGAGACGTGTAGTAAAAAGTCGTTGCGAGGATTTTATTATTCATTTGTTCTATTTTTTTTTTTATAAATTTTTGTTGTTTGGCATACATTTCTTTTCTAACCTTGTTTCTCTTATCTTTCATATATTGATTTCAACAATAAAATTCAAACTCTGTCGTACTTTATTTATTCCTAATATAAATTATTATTAAATTAATTATTATTATTATTAATAAAAGCGTAACAATTACTTATTTTCATATAAAATTAAATAAAAATGAATAATTCGACGCACAATAGAAAGTATTAAATTTTTTTTCTTCGTTTCAGTCAATAGAGAATGCATGTGTGTGTGTGTTTGCGTGTGCGTGCGTGTGTTTCCGTCTGAAACTTCCAAATTTATAAAGGATGGCTAAAATTTTTATAATACGATCTTAATGTAATAATCAGCAGTCAGTAAAATAATATATCGAAAATGAGCATATGGTACTTTGCAAATTAAAAACTTTCGTTTATATATATATATATATATATATATGTATAACAATGTATTTCACACAGATTATTTACACATATTATTTGAATACAAATTCGCATAATTGAAGCTATAATGATATGGAAATTAAAAGCACGAAACAAATTGTGAAACTCTGATGAACAAAAAAAAAAAAAAAAAAAAAAAAAAAAAAAAAAAAAAAAAAGAGGAAATAAGTAAGGAAAAACATAACACCCTCTCGCTCCACTATCGTACAAACTTTAAAATTTACCGCTGCCTTGCCGATTAACTCGAAAGCTTCGTTCAATTAAAATAGATGAAAAAACTTTTCACCGTTTTTTTTTTTTTTTTTTTTCCTGGAGATAAAAAAATTCGCAACAACATCATATGTTAATAAAATAGGAGAAAAGATCTTTTGCGCGATACGAATGCTAGGAAAATTAAGGAGAATATCATAAGTGATCATGAATATCATAATGATAATACCGATTTTAACGGAAGTTTGATACCAAGCTGACGCCACATCACATTATCCTAGAAAACATCATCTTTTGTCCATTAAAGCTAATTACGCGCACGTACGGAACTCCTTTTCCAACGAATTTCAACCGCGGACTTGTTCCTCTGGCGATATTTATCTGGCCATACTCGCCTCAAGCGCTATAAATTATCCTCCGATGGCCATAAAAACATCACAAAACCTCGTGAACGGCACGAATCTACTCGAGCCCATCGCTCCCAATGTGCACATCCGACTCGAAATCTTTGCTGAACGAAACGGAAAAAATTCTTTCGCACATGACCCATCGCTTACGTCACGGATGTCCCTCGGCCTTACCCTCACCCTTGATCTCGTTATTTATCCTTCCGCGGCAAGCTCGGCACTTTACTCCGTATCGACGTCGTCCCGAACCCACATCATTTCCCACTCGACTCGTCGAACTCGACGCGCCACTTTCGCAACCCTCCAGCAAGGATCAACGCTCGAGTTCCCACGGATCGTTCGTACATCTTCTTTTTACAGAGGACCCGTCGAGCGTCGGTCGAGTCCCGATCGAGTCCCGATCGAGTCCCGATCGAGTCCCGATCGAGTCCCGTCCACTGACACATTCGGCAATCGATTGGATTTTATCGATCCACTCCCTTGCGAACGTACTCGAGTACTGCGAGTACTCAGACAGCACTCAGTGCTCGGGGTACGCGCCTCTCGCGAATTGGAATATCGAGGCCGAGGATTTGGTGAAAGCGATGGACGTCAACTCCTCTCGGTATACGTTGGCTTAAATTGCTTTTCACTCTGTACGGGCACTCGGTTAAAAAGCCGTACGATCGATTTTATTCCCAAGCCCCGACTGGAAATACGTAATTGGCAAAGCTAACGAGGGAGGCCCCACGGCCAAGGAGACGATTAGTCAATCCGGCAGACTCGAGAACGATTCGATAATATTGCGCTGTTGCACCGAGAGTCGGCGGCAGACGAGGCGACTGCGAACGGAGCATCGTTTCATCCGAGTCGCAGCGAAATCGGTTGAAAGTACTTCCTCTCCGGTATATTTATAGATTTTCATTTCAGCTCTAGTACCGGCAGTGTGTGCAGTGCGCACGCGCATTCGCACGCTCAGTCAACGGTAAATAAAGCGCTTTGGAGCAGCCAGCGGAGCAGCCAAACGTTGTAACGTCGTCGGTCGAGGCTACGCCGAAACGCTCAAGGCGAAACAGGAAATGACAATGAAAGTGAAGAGATAGCGCGCGCGCGCGCGCTATAGAGATAGAGAGAGAGAGAGAGAGCGAGAGAGTATGGCTTTTGGTAGACGGTATTTCGGTGCACCGATAGTCTGACTTAATAATCCAAGTGCCGTCGTCGGCCTATGGACCCAAGTGGATTAAATGTCCGCTCGTTGTTACTCTTCTCGAAACGATAACGTATTGTGGGTTATTGCGCTGACGTTATACTGTGGGTTATTGCTCTGATGATTATAGGATTATAGAACTGCGCGGGACGATCTTTCGAGCACTTTCACCGACCGTCGTGACAACGACGCGCCGCCGCCCGCAAGAACGCGACGAATCTCCTCTTCTCAGCTTCCTCGTTACGAGAGGGAGGGC
>NW_011948436.1:3591427-3649069 GCF_000503995.2 Ceratosolen solmsi marchali | reverse complement strand
CTCCTGGTGGGGGGGGGGGGGGGGGGGGGGGGGGGGGGGTGAGGGCAACCTCTCACTACGGGCAACTCTCGTCACTCAGTGGGATAGTTTTACGGGCGTGGTCTTTTACCACCGGGATTTTTTCGGTTAGTTAGTTACGGTCGTGCGCCACGCGTTACAATAACCGAGGTAATTAATTCAAAGTCCCGTGGGTCTGATGTAAGCGCGGTAAGCGCCTCCTCGCACGCGAATGACACTTAATTATAAAGGGAAGGGAGACTGGCCGCTGTACCGGTGGCTTTGCCCTTAGCGTGCGTGCAGCTAATTGCTCTTAATACGATGAGACGCGCATCGTGCTAGAGTTCGTTCGAGTTGTGCTCGGTTATCGAGAAAGCGCTTCTTCAGTCGAGGAACATAGGTAAAGAGCGGCGTTGGAGGTTTGAGGATGAGGGTGACCGAGTTTCGCGTTGGGCAATCCCGCCGGTCGACTTAATGAGTAAGCGCGTCGCATTAAAATGGACTGCTGAATCAGGGCTGCTCTTGAATTAATAATAATCACATCAGTCTGGCTGATCGATTTGAAAATCTTGTATTACGCGATTCTCGCTCGATGGATATCCCTGTATGGGCTCTCGATCATCAGAACCGTCGGCAAAATTTCCCAACAATCATCGACCGAGAATTCCTGCGTTAAGATAATTTGCTATTCCCAAGGTTGTCCTATGGCTAAGTGGGTGAGTATCATTTGGTGAAATGTTCGCACAATTACGACGACGACGACGACGACGACGACGACGACGACGACGACGACGACGACCACCACCACCACCACACTACCACCCCCACCACCACGACCACGACCACGACCACGACCACGACCACGACCACGACCACGACCACGACCACGACCACGACCACGACCACGACCACGACCACGACCACGACCACGACCACGACCACGACCACGACTACGACCACTACCATCATCACCATCACCGCACCTACCTTAGACTTAGGACGAAGATTAATAATTGGGCGAATTAGCACGAGTTAGTTAATTTGCCGATCGAAGAAACGCTATCGTCGCTCGCAATACGAATATTCCGACTATGTTGTCGATGTTGGCCTGGAAGGCAGCAGGCCAAACGATACTAGCGGGTACAGACGCTCCGGCGGCTACAAGTTCTACCATTGTCCGTAGAACTTTCACCCCCGAAGCAAAAGATGTTAAAAAGCCGAGCAAAGTTGGGCGAGAACGAGGGAGAATCCGCCGGTTGGGATCTCGATTATTAGTTTCAGGATTCAGAGCCGAAGAGCCGGGTAGGCGACACGCGAGGCACGACTAGTCACTGGCCCATCCTTGGCACCGAGGGTCAGAGCCTCCAGCGTAGCCTCGAGCCTGGGAGTCGACCAAGTGGTGAAAAAACGTCCGACACGAATCATTAGAGTAGTGTGGCGCACGCGATGGCGCCAGGTCACATGATCTCGGGGACCCTCTGAAAACCGAGTGGCTTCTATCATCAGATGCGTGCTTGCGTGCGTGGGTGAGAGATAGAGAGAGAGAGAGAGAGATAGATAGAGATATATAGATAGACACAAAATCGTGGTCTCGTCGGGGCTGGTGGCGAGAAAATGCCACTCCACCAGATGGAGCGCGAAGAGAGAGAGAGAGAGAGAGAGAGAGAGAGCAAGGAACAAAATCGTGGTCTCGTCGGGGCTGGTGGCGAGAAAATGCCACTCCACCAGATGGAGCGCGAATTACTCTTACGATTTTTAAACTCTCGCCCGGGCTGAAGTCCGGCTCTTGATTAGGTATTGTTGCGTTGCTCTGGTGGAAGATGGCCAATGATCTTTGGTGGTGTCTGGATGGAAGAGAGGGACTATGAATGGGGTGGTGGGAAGCGTTGTTGCGGGAAAAGCGTCGTAGGCTCGATGAATTCGAAATGCGAGTAATGATGCTTTGATGATAATCCTTGTAAGCTAATTATCAGCGTTGTAATCGATTGGTGGTCGAGCGGTCGAGCGGTCTGGGGGGGGGGTCGGGGGGGGGGGGGTGGAGGATGAGGTATCGAAAGCCGAGAATATTGGATGGACTTGCGGTGTCGTGTGTTAATGTTGATGGAAGGGGCTGAGAGTAAAAGTTGCTTGAAGCTTTTACTCTTCGGGCTCTGTGTAGGTTTGATGCCGACCTGGCGATTCGACATCCCGTCAAATTAATCGTATCGCGTGTAAATCTCTCGAGTTAACGTTCTCGGGGGTCTTTAAATGCGTGGATTTACGTGTAATTAAAAGTTCGAAGTTGCAGTGACTTTGGTTGGAAGGGCCGCATCTGCACTCGTAACGTTTCGTCGACAAAGAGAAAGAGAGCCAAGTGGAGCTGAGAGTTGGAATGCTGAGAGGCTATTTTAAAATAAGCTCAACGAACAATATTCGAATGTACTATCGATGTAATTGCATTAGAAACAATGAATAATGGGCATGAATAATTGCGTAATCGCTGGTGAGGATGTGTTTGCTATAATTTCTCAACGTTCAAATCTTCGAAATGCCTGTTAATTTATATAAAACATTTGCCTTCATAACAATGATATGTGATTTTTCCGCCGCTAATTGTAAATCCTTTTAGATATCATCGTTCATCTTTTCTTATAGTTATTGTTATTATTATTATCTTGCAGCTATGCTATCGAGCTTTTCTACGGTACATTTTAGTTACATATTCCTTACATTTTTCTCGAGGTAAATTGATTAATGGCTTGATTGGATGTAGATGGTACCGTTTCATTATTACAAACGGTTATTTTTTCTTCTCCCTTTTTTCGATATTTCTTAAGCAAACGGTGAAGTACTGAATGTAGCTTAAATTTCGTGATATAAATTGGTGTAGGAGGGGTTGGGGATTTGGGGTAGGGGGGGGGGGAGAGGAGAAGGAGAGAAAAGACATAGTTTCGACGACGTGGTGCGCTGCATTTAAATGGTAATTTTATTTCAACTGTAAATTGACTAGGCGGTACAACTTTGACTACCAACATACTTAATTTCTTGACTTTATTTTTCTTAATGCTTAGCTCAGATTTCCAATTAAAATATGTACGTACGTGTGTGTATGATGATTAATAATAAGTCGAATAGTCTTGGAGTGAATCACATGGGCTTATTAAATGTCAATTAATATACGTCTTTTTAATTTTGTTACGCTTGACTATTTTTTATTAATTGTTTTTTTATTGTTTTTTCTTTTTTTTTAACTGCAATTAATCACTATCCAATATCCACTGCTCGATATTATTATTCACTCATTGAATTTTGACGAGTGATTATACTCAAAATAGCCCATAAGATATCCAAGGTATGTTAAAAATATTTTTTAAACATCATAATGTCGTGTATGACGTGGAGGTGTAATTTCTAAAACAATAATATATGGATTTACTTATGCCGAGATCTTTTAGCGATTAATCTGCCCATTTTTTATTTTATTTTAAATTGTTTTTCGTATAATTATTATATTTCCAAATTATCCATCGACTTTTGTCTACCGAAAGTTTCTTACATTCTTTTGTTGTATTTTGTTTTTATTTTGCTTTGTTTTGTTTTGAATCAGGATAACGAGCTAGTACAATTTTTCTAATAGATAACAAGTTTATCGCGCTTAGTATTCAAAGTGGGGAGTATCGTAGTGTAAACTTTAAACTTACCAAAGTGCATTTCGTCGTGAGCTTTATGTTTTTACGCCCGTGTGCATTTATCACGCGTAGCGTCAATTTAATCGAAAATCCTCTTAAAGCGAGCATTAGGATTAATAAAAACAGCAATGTGAGGAGGCGAGTGACTCAAAGTAATTACTTTTATTGCCCATTGGAGAATCGGCGGAGCTCATCGAGAAAGAAAAGCTCTTGCTTAGCGGCGGCGATGCGAGGAGCAACGAAGCTCCGTCTACCAAATAATAATCCTCGAGCAGCGTTTTATCAATGCCGTGGAGCATAAGGAGATAAGAGAAGGAAGGACGAAGGTCGTAAGAGCCATCGCAGCTTGTAAAAGCCGAACGCACCAGCCGAGCAAAACTAATTGAATTAAAAGGCTGTGGAGTCGTTACCGTCTGAGCAAGTGCCGACGGCGGCGACACGTTTCCAATTGGCTAAATTAATTGGTTTGACGAAACGAAATTAATTGCAGAGCCACCGAGCTTGCGTTTCTTGCACTCTAACGGTGTTATTCCTTCCTATCTTCTCCTCCTCCTATCCCCCATTTCGCCTCTACAATTCCTTTTCCGCCAAATTATTACACAACTGCATCGCGATCGTGATCGTGTTCCCGAGGCGCGACGGCCATTTCCAAGGAGGGTTTTCCGACACGCCCGTAATAAAACTGCTATCTCGCATCGAGCGCAGCCGAAAGTCGCGCGGCCGTGTCCTGTTTTGTCGCGTGATGCAGCGGAATTTTCCACGCTATCTTGTCACTCGTCAGATCTGTCCTTAGAGAATAAGTGGACCGTACGTTGTCGGTCGGTTAATAATGCCAGCGCGTCGGATAAAATTGTAGCTGTAAATAATTCACAGCCGATCGGCCAGTCGCGGGGTGGTGTGGGTTGGGGAAGGGCGGGGAAGTATGAGGAGGAGGAGGAGAAGGAGGAGGAAGAGGAGGAGAGGTTGCATCACGTTTTTCCTGCTCCTTGCTCCACGCACAATGATGCGTATTCAGCGAGGAACGTCTTGGAATGCGATGATGCCTTGGGTTTATCACGTTAGCATTTATCAACGATTTATCAACAGCTTTTTCGGGATAAATGATTCTTTTCATGATGGAGCACCGGCATCGCCATAATAATGCATTTATGCATAAAAGACTCGGCTTTCAATTGCCTCGGAAGCCTCGGAATCAAACGAAAGCTGGGGTGTAACGAGGCATGCGTTACAACTGTAAAGTCACTATATTCGTAAAGTTAAGCGATCGATATTGGCGATTTTCTAAAACGTGTCTTGTCAAATAAATATTTCATTACGAAATATGCTGCTGCTGCTGCTGCTGCTGCTGCTGCTGCTGCTGCTGCTGCTGCTGCTGCTGCTGCTGCTGCTGCTGCTGCTGCTGCTGCTGCTGCTGCTGCTGCTGCTGCTTCTGCCGCTGCTTGCCCGATGTACCCAATGAAAAGAAGCGATTTGAATAATAAGCATTAGGCGCTTGCTTATTGTTAGATTATGCCTATTCAAATGTATACCGCGAACGTTATTTAATTCCATTCCGTTTGACCGGCGCAATCAGCAACACTTAATGCTAACGTCGCTCTCGACCCATTTTAAACGAGCGATGAGCCCGTCGAAAAGCGTCTGGCCGCGCATATCACCGTATACCCTCGTTATGCGCGATTCGAATGGAAGGCAAAAATCCCGACTGTGGTCGTCTCGTGCCGGGATTTATCCGGATTGAGTGCACACATAAAGCGGCAGCGAATCCAAGTATTTTCAACGTAGGAGCGGAAATGCTTGTTTTTGAAATTCGTGAAGGAATTCGGACCGAGGCGTGGGCGTGTGACTTCCCACGTATCGTGTGCGGATGGGGCGTGGGGAGGGGTGGGGCTGTAGTCGACCCACCGATGACACGGTCGTCGCCTCCTCGCCCACGTTCATGTCACCGAGCACTTTAGACCGAGACGTCGTCCGGGCGGGTTTTTCCGAAGGGATGGAGCCTCGACTGACTACCTTCGGTCGCGATCCCGAAAACTCTTTCTCCTCCTCCCAATACACCATCTCCCATCCCCCCATCCCCTCTCCCCCGCCCTCCTCCTCGCACTCGGCCGCTACAATAACAATGATTTCTTTGTGATCCTCGAGATGCGTACGAGTGTGTCTCATTGCGTCGAGTGTGACGAATCATTCGCCTAAAATGATACTTTGTGGGCTTTTGTGTTGACTTGGTAACGTTGTTTATCGGCCGTTATTATCTTCCTCTTTCTTGCACGCGCATCCACCAGTCGTTCACTTTACTTTACTCATTAGCCAGACGAGCTTATAATCTGCGAACAAAATATAAAATTTTAATAGAGATTGTCAAACGCAAATGGAAATCCAGCTTCGATCCAAGACGTAACTGTACGTTTTGTGGGCCAGTTTTTCGAACAGTTCCACGTGTTTGTAGCGCATGTCCTATACAAACAGGTAACACCGAATGGCAGATAATTTCAGCTTATTCTATACACAATGACATCATCGGCATTTTAATGATCGGTGTCGATGTGAATTATATCTGAGTTCTTTCAACCTCGTTTATTTAATCAGTTGAACAACTTTTTTTTCTTTTTCTTTTTTTTTGTATTGTTTTTGTTTTTGTTTTTTGTTTCTTGTAATTTTGAGAAAAAACTCTTCGATATTTGGCAATGAGCACTCGTATTTCTAAGAATTCACGCAGCCTCTATGCTGTTGTTGAAATAACTTATATTTTCCCGATACTGACACTATCAATGAGCAAAAAATGATTGACCTATCAATTACCGCGATACGTTTATCCTTACAATATTACGTAGCATTGTTAAAAGAAAAAAGGCAAAGCCCAACGTCCTTTTACGCTTTCAATGTAATAACTGCACAAGGTTTTATCAAAGCGCGTAAGACTTCAAGTAATTTTTTTGTCCTGGTGGATGTATTTTTTTTTTCTTTTTTCTTTTTTTTTTTTTGGAATAGTTACTCGGTTCAGTTGGAAAAACTCCTGCGATAAGTAAATACACAAAAGAAAAGTTGAAATAAAGCTGCGAGCCGGTCTGGAGTCTGTAGCGAGGTGAAATGCATGGAATACTCAAGCCAAGCTTTCCCTTTAATTTTCAAGAGCCCCTTATAACGAAAAAAGAAAGACAAAAAATACGCGCCAACGCGCTCGATAGAGTTTATTTACGGTTAATTTATCCATTTTGTGGATAGTTTAGTGGATCCTTTGTTGATTCGGACGAACATCGAATGTGACTCGTTAATTATTTGTGCCGTATTTCACGTACAATTATTTTTATTTCCTATATAATAGTTTGGATTTTAATGAAAATTGGCAAAATGAATTTTGGTTAATTTAATAGTGTTCTATTTGAGTTCCTAATTTCAACATAACTAATTATAAAATTATAAAATTATCATATATAAATTTCAATTATCCAAAACGACATCTGTTATCTTCTTATCATAAATTTTTTTTATCTTTAATGTTTGAACAAGTGGGAAAAATACACCCAATGGCAATATAAGACTGTTGTGTTGATACAATCGCTAAATAAAAGCATTGCAATGTTGAGAAAGTCATTTGACGTATTATAAAATGCTCCTTTCGATTCAATTATTTTTATTTATATCTATTTATGGTCGACCATTTAAAACTCTTGCAAACATTCTATTCGTACGTTGATTTCTTAAAAGATTTATTGCTGCAATTCAGTGCATAACTTTTTCCAACCACAATGATTCGGATAATAATAATCATTTTATACAATGAATATAACTTTTTATATTTAATTCCAATGTTCTCAATCATGTAATTTACTAATGCGCTCGATTATTTTTTTAATTGATTTTACGCCAATAAAGTTCAAGAACGACGAATTATAGCGTAGAAATCAAATAGGTTAAATAACATTGTCTCCATAATTTCAAGGACATATAGATCTCGATGCTCTTTAATGAATAGTACAATAATAGCTTATAAGAGAGGAGAGGGAGAGAGAGAGAAAAAGAAACAATCAATGCTGAAAAGTAATGAAAATATCGTACGTTCTATTATTGCTTTGGAATAAGAAAACACACATACAACTCTTATTACAAGTGGATTCGTTATAGATTCTGTTCAAACTTATTACGTAATATACTTTTCTTTAACATATGAAATCGGTGGAAAAACATGGATGGTCAGGGGGTGGGGACGGGGGTAATTTGAAAATGTAATAAATTTAAAAAAAAAAAAAAAAGGAATGATTTCATTTACGTTTTTAACTAAAATAATCACGGGACTATTCAAAACAATAGAATTTCTTTCCCCGGATTAAATAGAAAAATTGGCTAGATTTGCCAAATACATAAAAGTTCTCTAAAAGACAGGCAATAATAAAGTTGTCGAGAGACTCGTAGAAATAAATGTTCATTGATAATGAAGACTTACCACAGAGACATTAAAACTTATTAGCTAACGACGTAATGAGTTGTTTAGCAGCTCAAAGTCAAATCAAACAGTTATAACTCTATCCGATTGAAGAATAAAAGTTAAATTTAATTTCTCGGAACATTATTCTGTAACGAGCGAATTAAAATCACGTCCCAACAGAAAGCAAAAAGGCTTTTAAAGCCATCAAAGTCTCAAGTGTAACAAACCGCGAAAATTCATTTCAGTTTCTCCGGCTTTCTTTCTCCTCGCTCCCCTGCTATGCCACCGCCGTCTCACTCTGTCTGCCAGCACCCATCAGTCGCTACCTGACAAAACGAGACTCCGTCGTCTCTCTCGAAACACAATATCCCCGGGAAGAAAATCACCGAGACTGATTACATCGAGGCACATATACATTGAACAAAAAGCCGCGGTGCGCCCAACCTCAATTCAGTGTAATCGCCAAGCGAAAATGAACGGTGAGAGGGAAGGCCCAGTGAAAAATCATGAGAGTCGAGTCAATTCTCTCTCTCTCTCTCTCTCTCTCTCTCTCTCTCTCTCTCTCTACCCTCGTTCCTCCCTCTACCATTCTCGCCCTGCTCTCCCGAAAAAGACAGGCGGAAGCTCTCGAGCGGAGGAGACGTCGGCCGTGCGTTCGTTCACTCCATTATAAATAGCAAAAGTCAAGAGTTCCTCTCGTCTTTCCCGGGCGTGGTTGTGACTTTTTGAGTAGTTCACAGTTCTCATCGTCGTCGTAGTTGTCTTTGTAGTCGTCGTCATCGTCGTCGACATCGTTGTCCTCGTCATCGTCATCCTCGTCATCGTCATCGTAGTTGTCTTTGTAGTCGTCGTCGTCGTCGTCGTCGTCGTCGTCGTCGTCGTCGTCGTCGTCGTTAGCATCTTCGTCGTGTGAATGGGTCGGTGGTAGTGGCGACGGCGCCCCGGTGGCGACGGCAATGACTCGTCGCCTCCCTCTACCGCTCCTCCGATGTTAGCCAACGTCATTGGAAAGGCAACTTAATGAAGAAGTCCGCGAGTTTGGATCACCGAGCCTCTCATTTCCCTCTGCTTCACAAATATTTTAGTACTGAGCCTAGTTGGCGCTGCTTTTTAATCTCGAGATTTCGGCAATGATCGAAGATGGTATTCAAAGGTAAATAACACGAGCCTCGAAATTACATGGTTAGACGAGGACGTTCGATCAATGTGTGTATAACCACTGTAAAAAAGGAGGACGGGTGTTACGTGAGGTTGAACATGATTTTGGCTCGTGGAACAATTTTTAATCTTTGTGCGAGTCTCTCTAGTATCCTCGTTACGTTTTATTCCAACCATTGTCACGTCGTATATCGTATTTTAATGACGAATGATGGTAATTGGCTCGTATGAAGCTTCGGATTTCTCTAGTCTTTAGTTAGGTTGGAAGTGTGATAATTTTTAAGATCTTGAGATGGTAATTAAATTTTGAGGTTTCGGTGGGGGAAAATTAAAGGGAAAAGTAAAATTATAAAAGCACGTGCGGTAATTTTTTGAACTCATCATGAAAAAGTAATTATAAATGGATAATTGAAAATGTGAATATCATTTTCCATATTTCATACATGCATACAGACACACATATACACATCTATCTCCATATTCGATAATTAACATTAATTTGTATTCATCGTATTACAGATGCGTAATATTTAATTTTGCTTTTGATTTTGCACGCATTTGTGAAATCGTTAATTATTTTTCTATTAGTTTATCCTTTATTCAATTTCATTCAATACTCTTGTTCTATGATTTCAGATTTTCGGTCTACGGGTATTACATTTAAAATGCCGCTCACTGTGTGAGGTAAGAAAAAATTGTCACATAACAATATTTAAAATTCATTTGAAGTTTATCAATCCCACTATATGTAGTAAACTGAATTTTAAAATGCCAAAGTGTTCTCACATTTTGAATTTTCTTATATTACACTGATGATACAACTTTTGCATAATACTTTTACGTATTTATGCGTGTAACATAAAATCGTTTACTGTTTAATCTTTGACTTTTACATTTCGTTTACTACGTATTATCTTCCCTATCTCTGTACGAAGCTTATTTATTATCTCATGAAAGAGCAACTTAAATTGTTAAAAATGCATACTTAAAAATGCATAATTATAAAAAGAATCGTTGCAATTATTATTCTGTATAAAATTGTTGACTAGTTTGAAAAAAAATAAAAAATAAAATTTTTTTCCATAAAATATGAGTAATTGATGATGTAACTAACTCATTCAATATTACATTGATGTAACATTTTATATTTCATATTGTTAAATACATTAATTTATTTCAATAGATAATGATTATTATTTGATTAATTGCTTCTGAGACTTTTTCTATTTTAGTTTGGCTGCATAATAAGCGAAGCTTATTTTCAGCTGCTTTTCATCTTGAAAGTCCCGTTATAAAATCTTATCGTAGAATATGGCTTTAAAAATAATTTTCAAGTTGCCCTTAAATATTTTTGTAACGTGCCATGGACATTTTTAAATTTTATTTCACTTAAATACTAAAGTGTTCCTCGCAATAGGCGTCGTACGGAGTTTCTCCTCTTGTACTTTGACTTTGTAGCGAGAATTTCTATAATAATAATAATAAAAATAATAATAATAATAATAATAATAATAATAATAATAATAATAATAATAACAGAGATTATTGCAATTTGAGTTTCATTATCAGAGAATGTTCAAAGTTTCGAGCTCTAACGAATTCATTTCTTTTTCTCACAATGTTATTTTAATTTGATTTCATTACCATAAATGCATATGCCGTTAGTGTATAAATTAAAACGTGAACGTGCATTACATTTAAGTAAATATAATAAAATAATTTGATATTTCATATTATGGATGATATACGTATGGAGAATATACTGCAAATAGTAATTATATTTTAATGATACTTTAACATTTTTAAAATCAGAATATTTTCAATTAAATCATTTCAACATTATAATTAAAATAATCTTTTAATTATTAAAGACTTTTGCAAAAAAGAAAAAAGAAAAGAAAAGAAGAGAAAAAAACGAGGAAAAATGGAATACTAACTGAATATGATAGAATCAAATTATACTTAAAATCAGTTTTGAGAAAAGCAATGAACGTGAGCGGTGATTCACTCTCAATGTCCGAGATATCAAATCAAAATACATTTCTTGAAATCGTCCAAAGTAGGTCGTTTCATTTTTCGCTGTTGTAAAAACCGTATCGGGTTGAAATGGAAAGTCACGTGATGATTAACTTAAACGTCAAACATTGATTGTCATGTCAGCTCGCGAGCCTTTTATTACGTAAAAATAAATTTTGTATTTTTAACCGTCCATAACGCAATCTTTCAATTAATAATGCATTTTCTTTTGTCTATTTCACATTTCATAACGTTTCAATATATTGAATTAATTCAAAGTGAAACAAAAAACAAAAAAGCAAAGAATAAAATGAATGTATATCATGTTTAATATTAACGTTGAATTACAATTGAATAATTGTTCATGTGTAATAATACGCGGTATCGATAAGAAATTTCGATTGCTCGCTACAATGTCAAGTTTCTGATCCAATTTTACAACTTTTCCGTATTATCTAGTTTGTATTATCAACAATTTTGCAACACATAAGTTTTATTTTATATTACACGTAATATTTACACTACCTTATATATTTATACACACGCACGCACGCGCGCTCGCACGCGCGCTCGCACGCGCACACACACACACACACACACACATATAAAATATGGCTTCATGCACTAAATTTTTATAATACAACCAGATAATTAAGATTATATGCCACCAGATACGGCAGTTCATTGCGATATTTTCTTTTGCGTTTATTATGATCGGCGCAGCCATACTACTCGGACCTCCTTCCTTTATATTGCCCTTGACGTGTATACATAGAATATAAAAAATTAAATTATAAAATAAAATGTTATATTGAATGAATGTATCTACGTAACGATTCGATGAATGGCTTTTTATATTAACTTCGTGCAATTGTAATATTTCTTCACTGTACAAAAGAAAATCTGTATAAAGATAAAGAAAACAAAAACAAAGAAACAAAAAAAAAAAAAAAAAAAAAAAAAACAAAAAAAAAAAAAAAAAACAAATAGAAGTCGTAAGATTATTCACCGTATAATAAAATTGAAGCTCAAATAATGATTTAATAATCAAACGAAATGCATTATTACATTAGCATTTGGTCAACAACCGCAGCGGCTTAATTCAATAATAAAAAGGAAGAAAGCGCTCGTTATCAAGTCAAATCGGATGATCTTTCTCGATTAAAAATGCATTATGAAAAAGGGAAATTCGATTTGTTGATTTATCGAATTATTCAATGCAAATATGATTTTTTATGTTTAATTTTGAGCATTATTTCCGGATGTACATAGGGCACATCACTTTTGACCTGGTTTCGCGTCCCCAGGCTCGCACAATTGTTTATCCCAATCTTGTCTCGTTCAACATTCGTTCCTCTACCCTCCTATTAATTATTAAATGTCACAGACCAAAATTTTCACCATTCCATCACTATTGCTCTATCGACGTTACCAGCATAAACTCGCACTCGGTAAACATTGCATCCGTTACGATAAATGCGTCGTCGTTATGACCGTTGTTGCGATAAAATTCTTTAAATGTCTTATTTGTATTCATTTTTTTTTTTTTCGAGATTTCTCAACAGCGATTATGGGATAATAGAATTTCATAGGGAATCATTAGGATTAGCAAAGTCACTTCCGCGACTTTTAATCATTTTATATAGTGAAAAGTTAAGCAGAAAAACTGCAAAATATAAAAGTAATTTGATTTATAATTTTACAACTGTATGCGATGGTGTTTTCATTATTATTAAAGAAAAAAAAAGAAAAAAAAGAAAAAGAAAAAGAAAAAAATAAAAAAATATATAAAAATATAGTCTAAAATATGTATTATTATCATTGTTCAATTATTATCAATTAATTTTTTTTTTTTTTTTTTTTTTTTTTTTTTTTTTTTACCAATGCTAGTTGTAATAAAGTTTGAAATATTCTAAAGACAGACAATTTATGTTTCATAAATAGTAATATTCACAAACTAAATTGGTAGAGAATTAGTATGGATATACTTTACGTATAAAGCTATTTTCAAATCATCGAATGCCTTAGTACATATTAAACGTTACATATTTAAATATCGCAATACTATCTTTCACCTTCAATATCGTATAAATTATTCATTATAACATCCCTTACGCGACTTTATCGAGCACTGTAATACCGACCGCACACTGACACTTTATTAATTAAACTTCTTACGTGCAATTAATTAAGCGCGAACGGCAAACTCATAATAAATCACAATTAATATTTTAACATTCCACATGCTCTATTTCGAAAATCGATTAAAATACCTATAAATTTTTATTCACTCTAATGAATTCGATGAAACACTCCGTGCAAACTTCTCCATGAAATATAATTCCTCCTCGGAATTTTTACTTTCATCGTCGTGTTATTTTAATATTTCTGAGGAGAGGCGCGTGTCACCACCAAGTACATTCTGTCAGTCGCAGGCACGCGTGTGCCCAATCTATAATCGGAAGCGCGAATCGCGTGGACGTAGATAAAACGGCAATAGTCGTAAGGTACGGAGTGCGCGCGAAGCTTCCGTCAACATCCAGTCATTAAACGTTCCGTGCACAGAAAACGTCACAAATCCCCTCGACTATTAGCCACGTATTTCGTGGACGAATGTGTGGTGGGAATGATAGGCTTGAGCGTCGAACTGTCGCCCTCCCATATGATCTCATCCATATTGATTCTAAAGAGGAAGCGACGGCGATACTCGTCGATTCATAATAAGCGGAGCGACTTGCCGTCATCATTTGTCAATTATATTGGCGCGTATAGCAACTCGGCATCTCTCAGTTGGACTCGTCGTCCAGTGAAACGAGACGCAACTCGACTCGAGCCGAGTACCCGCGACGCGTTGCCAGCTGGAATCGGCGGCGGCCGCATCAAGGTCAAGGTCACGCGCGTGCTTCCCTCCCGTCGCGTGCAGCAGGAGCACTGCCAGCATCCCTACCCTCGCGAATCCTGCGCCGTCGCTGCTGCACAGTTGCCATACCAACGGCTCTCCCCCTACCCCCACATCGTCCCCCTCGCTCGCTCGCTCGCTCTCTCGCTCAATCTCTCTCTCTCTCTCTCTCTCTCTCTCTCTCTCTCCCTCTCTCCCTCTCTCCCTCTCTCCCTCACACACACGCGCACACGCGCACACGCGCACACGCGCACACGCACACACGCACACAGAGAGAGTGTCCGTCCGACCGTCTGTCTATACGTATGTCTATCTCTGTCTCTTAATGTACGCACACGCGCGCGCGCTCTCGAGCTCGACGGGGCTCTCTCCTCCTGACCCATTCTCGAGGATTTCAGTCCGCGTAGCTCAGTGCATCCTTGCCGCGTGCTCCCTCAAGACTGTCGCGTGACCGGTAAGGCCAAGCCTTTTGTTATTATGCTGTGCGTTTAGTGCTGGCGGAATGAGAGACCAAGAGGAGACCGAGTGATTCCCAGTTCTTTTAACGGGAATTCGTAAGCCTAGTGGGGAAGTAGAGTACAAATGTGCGACACTGGCTGGCAATTAAGTTGGAGGAATGATCTTATTGCGGAAGTATTCGTAAATGTCGGTGTATCGTGCACGCGATCATTGTTCCTCGTCTTAGAGAGCAAGAAATCACGGAGATTATTATCTATTACATCGTCATTTGTTCGTACCGCAAAGTGTGCGTAGCTCGTCATCTTACTCGATGGATTTAGCAGAGCCTCGCTCGCATTTAATCAATTAGATCGCCGAGCCATCGCCTCATGTGATTGTGCTGGAAAAATGAAGTTGAATAAGCACGGCCGAAGTGCTTTCATTTTATGCCCAAGGTGAGGAACATCGGATTAATTGCATTAAAAGAAGAATGGAACTAGCTCACTGCTGTGCAGCTTCCAAGCACTTGTCGTAGCCGTAGCCGAGGTCCTCTATTTACGAATGCCGATGTCCCAAGTTAAACACTTGTTTTTCCGCTCTCGAGGAGGCTCGGTCGCCGGTGCACTCGAATCGCTCCGTCGAATTAATACGGCAGTTTCTTACGTCTCTCTTCGGATCTTCATACAAATGCTAATTGAAGCTGCTTAAGCGCATTTACTCGTTAAAATAATTCAACGAGCGTTGTCCGTTGAAGTGCATCGATAACGGCTGGTCGACCATCTCCCTTCATATTATCCCTCTTAATGGCAACGACCACTTGCCGAAGAAATTTATTATTCCTCTGCTTTTTACGTCTCTCGAAATCAACTTATGAATGTCAATGTAAAATCGAAGAAATTCTACAATCAACATTACTTGAGTGTTCGCTAGAGTCGTGTAATTGATTAGTGTCGTTTAATCATTGCTTAGTCGATCGCTTAGCTTCCCGCATTATTCGCGTCACTTAATTATAAACACATTCACAATATAATCGCATTTTAAATAAAACTCTATCCCTGTCTTGTGAAATTGTCGATAGAAGCAGTTGACAAGGTCAAACAAAACAAAACAAAAATTTAAAAAAAATACATAATAAATAATTAATGCAAAAGCGATGAAAAATAAAAGTAATGGACAATAAAAAGATACAAGAAATAAAATGAATTTTAATTATAATGGGCTATTGCATTCAAGTAGTTTGTGCGAGTGAACTTTATTAAGTTCGAGCTTGAAACTAATTTTCCCACTACATAAATTGTTTGCTATTATCCGTGATAAGATGAAGTTTAGAATCTTTGCGCGCTTTAAAATTTCTTAATAATTGCGTCCCATAATTTTGGGATAAAATTGTAGCTCGAGAAAGAAGCCCGGTAGGCTTAAAGTCTCGAGGCAATTAATGTTCCAGGACTAAACAGTCATTTCACCAGCAGACCTTTCCTCGCAAACGTCCTTACAAACATTCGAGCGGACTCTTCTAAAGGCCCCCGAACGAAAAATCAACAACTATTGACCATTCCGAACGATCAATCCAATCAATGACCAATATCATCGCAATAGCATATTCCACGTAAAGCAAATCTCCCTTAATTATAAAAAAAAAATCATAAAAAAGTAAGACGCTCGGATATATAATCGGGAATCTCCTCCCCGGAAATCGTTCCTCCTTCGACGGCCAAAATTTAATATCCAACCGACCGCCCGAGCGAGGCTACAACTCACGCGACAAAAGCAGTGGAAGCACCTCCTATTGAATTACCACTACCCCGGCAAAAGCGCCAGCCCCGGTAACTTCTCCCGCGCCATCCACGCCCCCCTTAAAAGCCACATGGCAGATAAAAAGTCGAGAGCAAGCAAGAGGTAAGATCGCCGAGCACCACGTCGCGCATAATAGTCACGTAGCGTTGCATGAGACGCGAATCGAGTGCACTCCGAGCGACCCTTGGACGAGGCGCGTACTCGCCCGAGGCCCTAAGGTCACGGCTGCCGCGCATCGATCGTACCTCCCGAGTCGAGGGCGACTGCCCCCTTACTCCTTCTCCCCCTTTCTTCTCTCGCACTCGCGACGAACGTCAACGGACTACCCGATAGCCCTATAACCACGCTGGAACGGCATCCCCGGTTCTCGTCTCGCGAGTGTCATCTCCAGCCGTCTCGGTCCAGTAACCGTTAACCGTGGCAAGGGCCGCGCGACTCATGCTATTATTCGCCGGCCTGGAGCCGAGGCAGGGAGCGTAGCTAGGAGCAGGGCCAGGTCGAGGGTTCGTCGGGCGAGCGGAGGTCGGGTGGCGTGTGGCTGCGGCGCCTTGGTAACGGTTATCTCGGAGCTTGGATGCTTGATGTGTTGCAGGCCCCGATGGCGAGCGCCGCGGGTCCGGCACCGAGCGGCGGGCCCCTCAGCTTCATGGGCTGCATGAGGGAGGCCTCGCCGCCGCCTTACGAGGAGCAGCACCATCAGAGGCCCGCGGGTCTGCCGACCGGCGAGACGAGCCACCTCGGCGGAGCCCACGGATTCGACTCGATGCCCAAGGGTGAGTGATCGACTGATTACCCGCGAGTCTTTTGACGAGAGATGTAATTCATATTTAGTGATCAAGAACGATCGGCGTAGGGACGATTTTTGGAGTCGCGAGGCCATTGAAGTTCATTGAAAAGGAGGTTAAACTTGTGTAATGGGGAATGTGGAACGTGCAAGCTCAAATTTTGTTTGGCAAAATTATTTAAGAACGATCATACGAATTAGTTGACGTAGACACGTGAGTTCTCCATCGATGTGGTGATAATCTTTGTGTGTTTATGGGATAATAATGTGTGACTGCTGTAATTAGAATATGACAAGGTGAAGTAGAATATTGTACGTGAAGGAGCCGTTATTGAATGACACCGTTATTACTATATTGAATAATAATAATATCTTTAGCCGCTTTATATTTTCTTTTTCACGGACTAGTGAATGAGTTAGCGAAAACTTTAAACTTCTTGTTTCATTAAATTGCCATTACAGACGTATTTGACGCGCCCATTAGAATATTACCTAATGAATAAGCGAGGGTAATCAAAAGTTCCACTATTAGCTCGTTAATTTGCTCGATGTAAATCGCACAGATTCTCTTGGCTGCAGCCAGAATAAGTAAGTTTTAAAAACAAAAACAAGAAAGAGAAAAGATGAAAGCAAGATGAAGTGGCAGTCTGCGTGTAATGAACAAGTTTCTTCCGTAGTGGGCATAAAGTTTATTAAACGATTTGCTCGTAATCAATTTTTAGAATAAAATACAGTACTGTAAGCTCTGAAGGCATTTGATAAAATGATAAGCAAACTATTGATTATTGTGTCTTTTTGTTTGTTTTATTTTTATGTTTTTTGTTTTTGTTTTAAAGTTGTCTTCATCCCCATTTCTCAAAATGTACGCAATAAAGTCTAGAGATAGTTATGCCTTTTTTCCCCCTGAAATTTAAAGCTGAAATAATTCACTTTCGCATTATAACAGTAATGCTTATATTTAATTTGAATAATAATCGCGTAAATGTAGTCATGGTATATCATGTCTTACTTCAAGCATGCGAATACCGCAAGAGCAGGTATTGAACACTGAAGAATCGCTCACTTTACAGTTTTGCAACTTATATAAATATAAATATTTTATTTTTGTTTGAAAACGAGCGCCTGCTGTTAACGGAAAGAGGATGAGGAAAGCCGTTAAATAAAAAAAAAAAAAAAAACAACAAAAGAAAAACAAAAAATACAAAAATTTATGAAACGAGCGATCGTTCCCCCGAACCTGAATCTCGAATAAAGTTTCAGTCTTTTTAGCATTTGATTTGAGATCGATTCAACCGACTAATCGTTATTGTGTTTTAAAATTTAATTCATCCATGGGTAAGGAGAAAAGTGATGTGGCTCGTGTCCTAAATATTTACCGATTTGCATCACGAGAACGGAAACGTATATTTAACCGCTTCGAAAACCACAAACGCACATGTAATAAACCTAATTTTCACCATCATCAACTTATATTACAACTGCAAGAGTAACAGCATCAGCATTAGCAGCAGCAGTAGAAGAAACACCACCTACTACTACTACTACTACTACAACTACTACTACTACTACTACAACTAGCCATCGGTTACAAGTATAATTTCACCGAGTTACAAGAATGGCATTCTTGTGCATACACCGTAGTCTTGTGAAGAATAAAAAATGATATATCGTCCGTTACCACGTAATCGTTGGCTACTTTAAACAGGGAAAACTTAATTAGTTTCGGTAATAGTTTTTCATTCTTCTCTTTGGCTTTCAAGGCGAGAAATATCGGACTTTAAAATTCTTTTCCGTGATAGAAAATTCCTTATGATAGTACATTAAAATACGTACATAGATATACATATACATTGTTAAAACGAGAGTTTTATTATTTCATTTCATTATTGAAAAAGTAGATATTTATCATTCCAACGAGATAGCCCGAATAACTACTTATTTGCGTACGAATTTACAATGCTAAATTATCTGGGTGAACGGTAACTTAAGGTTCCTCCTCGCGCTTTATTTACATTTTTATTGGCAACATCGGCTATTACATTAAAAAAGCGAATCGCTCGGCTACTTTCGCGAATAAATTCTTTGTTAAAGTAAATAAACAATAGAAAGGCATAAAGCGCCAAAACGTGTAATTGCCTATTAAAATTCTAAGATTATTCGCAACGAAATATAAATGAATAACGTCGCTGTTGCTCTTAAACGCGAAGCAACCACAAATCAAATTTAACTTCGGACAATTGTGACACTTTTGTAAGTCACGACATTTAATGGTAATAAATATTTTAAAGGCAAATTAATCATTCGGCGCAAACGAACTGAGCGGAATACCAATTTTATTCGAGAGATATCGTTCGTATCTCCTACGTGAAATACTAATAAAAGTCACTTGATAACGGCCGACTTAATGAATCAAGCTTCCCAAAAAAAAAAAAAAAAAAATTGAAATCCGCTTTAAAATGGTAGAGAATAGATTGTTTGACCGGGGGAGTGGAGTCTCCCACCTTCGATCACATTGAATTATTTAAGACAAATCATTTAGAGATATAATAAATGCAACGAATGCCCTTTCGCGCTCGAGATGAAAACTTAATAATTCGGCTCATCGCACGATATAAAAACATCGAACACCTTCGTGGCAAAATTGGTAATGTTACGCAGACGAGATACTCCTCGCTATTATCATATAAAACCTTCTCCCCTCTCGCCTCTACTCAACAATACCTCGCTCCCTCATCTTCTGCTAAGTGCGGGAATAAAAAAGAAGCTGGAGGACGGAGCCTCCCCAACCGTGACCTCGTTCCACTTTGGGAGTGCGCGCGCGACTTTTTCCCCGGGGTCACGAAAAGTCTCGCTGTTCTACATTTCACGATGGGAATCACGTGAAAATCGCAAGTAAACCTTCGACTTACTCCATTAGTTCCTCTCTCATCCATCCCCTCTCCTCTCCTAACCCGACACTCGAGACATCGACATTGTCAGTGCAACCCCCGTCCACGCTAACGGTTCTCCACCTCCACCTTTGGCCTTAAGGTTCTCCACCTACGCCTTACCATAATAATCCCGTTTACTAGTCGAACTTTTCGCCGTTTCTCAGCGACACTCTAAAGCGCTCCTGTAAATCTTCAGAATTTTATAAACTTTTAGCCTTGCTTTGATACGACGCAGATCCGGTAACTTAATAACGCGACTTGTTGATTATCGCGCGCACTTTATTATTCCTTGCGCTATCTGCTTATATTAACGATTATGATTACTAATTTGCCGGCTTATTTTGCATAACCGAATAATGCATGCGCGCTCTTTTGAAAATTTCATTCAAATTAATACAGCAAATTTAATTCTAATTACTTCATACTCCATGCTACCTTTCGTCCAATCAATTATATACTTAATGTATTACATAAATCGGCCCATCTTTTATCCTTTCCTTTTTTTTTTCTTTCATTGCATTCATTCGACATTCGATATTCTTATAATAGTTCTTTTATTTTACAATAAAATGTAGGAATAATTTTCACGTTATCCGAGGAAGTACGTTTACTTTTCAGTATTTTAACATTAATTTTGGATGTTTCCTTGACCTAATTGAGAAAGCGTATTTCCAGAAATGTAAAAAACATAATGGCACACCTCGCGATAAGACCGATTTGATTGAAATTATTTTTTTTATAGAAAATCATATATAAAATATAGTATCTTTTATAAAATATGTTCGCTTTAACATTGCAATTTAATGCTAATATGGTGCTAATATTTAATACCAAATGCAATATCTAATTCGAATATTTATCATTTAAATAACGCGTGATAATACTTTCAGTGAAGTAATAATTATTTTTAATTTCGTATAAATCATGCTATGTGACATAAATTACATGATAAAAATTTGAACGAATAAAAATCCTCGACCAACAGCCATTAATGATTAAGTATTTAAACTCATATCCTTAATAAAACACAAAAAGTCATAAATATAACAAAATATGAAAAAGTCATAAATATAACAAAATATAAAAAAAAAAAAAAAAAAAAAAAAAAAAAAAAATTAAAAATTTGAAACCAAGTATTTTTTTTATATCGGTCTATTTAATTTGTATATAGAATTTTTTTTACAATTTTTTTTTTTTACAAATTTTACCAATATTCATGAATCATTAATAATTATCAAATTTATAGTTACCATTAGACTCGCACGTGCAATTTTTTTTTTTTTTTTTTTTTTACATAAATTGTAAACTTGCTATTCGAAGAAATAAGACGAAAATACAAAACACATATAAATAAATAAATAAGTATATATAATGTAATTATTACGTAAACATTTACTATATTGTTTGTCCAATTAAAAGGAAAGTTAAATCGTCTTGAATTGATAAAATTTTCATTTGGCATTAAACCTCATGACGGCTTATCCCCATAAGACTATAGAAATAAAATTAATACGTTTTAAAGTATCTGAAGCAACGTGGTTGCTTGAATTACGGTAAATAAATAATATAATTATTTCTCAGTATGATTATTTATTCAGATCGCGGTTGATAATATTTAATGCAAAATTATATTTACATAACGCTTGAAATATTCAATATAAAATCTAACGGTATTTTTTTTACATAAAAATGCAACATATAAAATTTTCACGAAACATCCATTCCTTTAATTACTTCACGAAGTCTATGTATTATTTCCTAGGTTCCGCTACTTATGCTCGCTTCTCTATTAAATCCTTCGCCACTATGTTTAAAATTTATTTTCCAAACTTAATGCTTTCGTTACGGAACGTATTTATAATATTATTTTATCGTAATATCGCATGAAAATTTTTATTGCAATATACTCGTCAACGAGGCGCAACAAAGCGAAGGGAATCCATAGACATGCCGACACTTCTCCAATGGGCATCTCGTATAAATAGGATTCTTCGTGCCTAGCTTTAATTGCACGGATGTCGAAGGGCTTTGGATTCTAGCCTCATCCTCCTCATTTTAACAGATACTTTGAAAGTAAATAATGTCGATTGTTCGAGTTGTAGCTACTTTTTGTGACAACGATGCAATTCACTCGAGATATCGCTAATGTTTATCTTTGAATTAGCTTTTTACCTACAAAACCTCCCCAGTCAGCTACAACATACCCTGTAAGTCTACTTATTGATATTCAAATTAATAACAAACAAAGAAAAAAGGCCTCTAGATTTCGAATCGTTCTAATCTTCTAAGAGTATTGCAACACAATGCTAAACGACGAGGGAAAGGTATCACATTTCTATTTGACTCTTTATTGGTACAAACGGAAATAAGACGCAATAAAGCGTCAAGTGTACGAACTGAAAAAAAAAGAACAAAAACACTTCACTGCACTTGATAGAGTCTCTGGAAGTAGCGAGAGTCAATATCCGTTGCTTTTATCCACGACACCTCGGTAGAAAAGGTAAAATCCAGCCCTGATTTTCCAATTTTTCATCGCAAGCCTATAAAGCTGATTAACAAACACCGCACGAATCACTTCCATTTAGCCACGATTCTACCGAGATAAAACGACCAGTTCTGCGAAATACAAACGCGATAAAAGCCTACCGAAGCATAGATTACAGGGCTCGATCGTAGACTAACCAGGGAATACCTCGTGGTAATAAAGTGAAAAACGCCGCTCAACTCGAGCCGTTCAAGGATCTTATTTTTCGTCAGAATGTCAACAGAATGCATTTATTTAAAACGCTCTTTAGGTTCATCGGACAATGTGAAAAGCAGCTGCGTAGCTAATCCTCGCGTTCCCAACGCCTTGGATAATTGAGGGAGTCATCGGTTAGATAAACAATAAGGTCCTCGACGCTAACGTAAGAAGAGAATCTGCTAAAGGAGTCATCGAACCGTACGGTTGCAGCGACATAATGGCCGGAAAGTACACTCGAGAACATCGCGCTTCGATTGTTGTTCGTCTCGTCCTTTAGGCTATTCCTCCCTTCCTCGTCGTCTCGTCGCTTACCAAACTAGGGACTGAATTTAGCAATCGGCTTTATCAATTATAGTCCTCGTAATTATTGAAAGGGCGGCGGTGATTTACGCGACACAGGCACTCGTGGAATGCCTCGATTGTTTAACACAATGGCGTTTAGCGATTAATTCAATGTGGTGAAAAGTGGTGTGGGATTCGGAGTTTTATTATACGCGGCGAGATCTCTTAGCTAATTATTAAATGCCGGTTGCCTGCTCTGTTTTTATTGGTCCGATTGTTTTGTTTGTTCGATAAGAATTCTAGTGCCGTTTGAAGAATTAATTCAGCGCGAATGGTTGAGTTGCGTTTTACATCGTCACGGAAATTATGATACACCGTGGCGTAGTCTGGGAGAGGGAATCGGGGACGGATGGTTAATTGTCTATTATTAATTGCGCGAACGCGTCAAAATGTACGTACGATACAATGCTCGAATTCTTACTATGCAAAAAGATTATTGGAATATCGTTAAAAATTTTGAAACCGTACAAATTACGAATACATCGAAGCTTCCGTTTGAAGAATCTACATGTGCAATTAGGCGCGCGAGTGCCCTTTTGAAATTTTCTCGTTACATATGACACGGCTATAGAATGATAGATAGTGAGAGAGTGAGAGAATCGATTTATCCCTTGAAAAATAACATCTCCCAATTTGATATTGTTGAATAGCAAATGCAACGAATATCAATAAATATACATGTTTCAAAAGAGGTAAATTATAATGAAAATTTTCATAATATGATAAAGTAGCATGTAAGATTGAAATAAAGTTTGTCGGTCAATTCTATATAATGTCATACGTGAACATGTATGATCATACTGACATGTGAAAAAAGATATTTTTCCTAGACGAGGAGAGTAAATTGAGTAGCGTTAATAAAATGCATTAAAAGTCCGAACATTCAAAGTCTTATATGGTAATTTATTATAGAGTAAAATATCGTTGGAGAGGAATTCAATTCATTCATAAGTAAATGAAATGGACCAATTTTCATGAAACAATTGTATTTGAGTATTGGGAGAGTATGCGTTCGATTGATTCGATGCATTTGAATTTGAAAGAATTGAATTGAAATATGTTATTCAAGTAGGTAAAAGTGGACGATTTACGTACGTTGTTTTTGCTCTTGAGCATGTTCGTGTTTCAAGAGTCTTGCAAGCATTTCTTACGATTCGTCAAGACGATGCTCGATAAATGATAATCCCGAATTTTCCCTAAATTATTAAATGGTAATCTCTTCTCGAACTGTACATTCGCTCGTGTATATTCGTCTGATTTGTTGTTTGATGGTAGTTGATCGAGTGTCCAATCCGTAATCGGTATCGCAAGGTTTCGTGAAAACGTTGCGAGTATCTTTCCAAGTAAGAAAGAAAGAGAGAGAGAGAGAGAGATAGAGAGAGAGAGAGAGAGTTTAGTAGAAATTAGTAGAAGAATTTGTGGAAAAGTCACTCGAACAATGCGATTCGAATCAGATTCTACTTCCACAAATTTATAATAATGCACGACTAAAGTCATTGTTACAATGAGAACTTTAAGAGAGAGCGAAAAATCATAGTCAATCATTAAATTTTATTAAAAAAGAAAAAAACAGCGGTATATTTACATATTCAAAATGGCAGATAAACATTTGGATTCGCGTATCTCTTTGCATTTTCATTTATTCACTCGCCTCTTGATATTCCTCCAAATTTTTAAATATTTTCCCAAAATGCTAAGAATCCCCCGCTCATATTTTCCTAATCTAGCCTTCGAATTACAAGATGAAAATTCAAAATCTTTAGTATGGCAATGGGCACACCAAGCAGTATATTCTACATTCGATTGTTAAATAAAAATAGAATTTCACCTCCATTCCTCTTTTTTATTCTTAATACTTCGACGCTTCATTGGGACAACGAAAAAAATCCCTGGAAATGCGCGTATTTTCAGATGATTTTCTTTTAACGCTAAAGACCACCGTACTGTGTGAAATAAATCGTTTTCCGACTGCGCACTCGGCTCGGACTACGTGATCCGGACGCTTAATGCCCTCCTCGCCGATCGCTCAAGAAACTCAGATTTCTCCAGGCGCGCACCACCGAGAATTATTACATCGTGTATCACCAGCATTAAGAATTTCCGATTGAGGGCACGTGCGAGCGTCGACGAGTTTACACTACGAGTCGGGGTTTCACGGGCTAAAAGCACCGACACTTGCTGCTGGCGCCTCGATACATGACGTCGAGTGCAAAAAAAAAGCAGCGAGTCGAGCCAAGGGCCACATTTCTCGCATTCGAGGGCCTTCCCTTGGGCATTCATCGTGTCTCGACTGGCGCTCGGCTTTAGCCAACATCGCCGAGGAACTTGTACGGCCGTAATCTCCATAATGTAGCTTGTGGTCCTGGGAAGTTCGCCGAGTGCCAAGGAAAATTAAATTTTCAACTTTTGATTAAATCGCCGATTGAGCCGAGTCGGCGCCTTCGCGTGCCGACTTGCCTAGTAATAAGCGCAATAAGCGCAATAAGCGCAATAAGCCCAGCTTATCCGGTTCCCGAAAACTATATTTAATAAGAAATCAAGAGTATTGCATTCAGTGCGCACGGTCAATGCTTCTATAGTGGCTTTTAGCGGCTTCGTTTCGACGCAAATTCATTAGGTAATTGCGATCCCGACCTTTACAAGCTCTTGCGCTTAGTTCGGCGAAGAATAAAGTGACGCGCGACATAAACATATAAAAGAATTTCCTGCATTACTTTTGCCTGATATGGGAAAATTGTTTTCGCAACATATTCAAAATAGTCATATGTCTAAAATTCGGTAACTCGCGAGGCCTTAAAATTTTTTATCATCGGTAAGTAGATCGAGAAAGTTAAGTTATACATCGACATAAAAATAGAATTAATGGTACAGCGTTGTAATATGTCGTAGTTGAAACTTTAAAGTTTATTTGGCGATTAAAGGGCGAATATCGTAGTTATAAATTTTCTCGTAATTACGTGCTCGCTTGAAAATTTTGACTTTTCAAATATTTTCCAGTCGTTGTACAATAACGTCTGTTAATGTACACTTGTTAATGTACGATATCAGTTTTCCTTCAAAATTAATCGCTTATCCGTCGCTCTCTTCTTCCCTGTATTTCGATAAAATTTTATTATAAATCGTAGAAGAGAGGTTAAGTATAAATTAGTATAAAATTAAGTATTAAATGTAAGAATAATAAGAGGAAGATATACACTCCTGAGTGAGTGTATAATTCAAATATAAATGTACGAGGCTTAGAAATTCTGAAACTTCGAATTTTTAATAATTAAATTATTCCCTAATATATTAGTATCTTATTTTATATTGGCAAACATCTCTCTATCGAGGGTGTAAGTAAGGTAAGAATGTCAATTATTTGATATTTTACAAGCATAGACGGAAATATTCGTCTCGTCAAATGTCTGTAATTTATCTTTTTTTTTTTTTTTTTTTTTTTTTTTTTTTTTTTTTTTTTTTATAATCTCTTTATAGTATATACATAATTATTTAATCATATACATATGCATTGTGACGCTCGCATGCAACGGTTGTGAGTGGGAGAGAAGGATAAAGACGAATTATGTAGACATTGAGGCAAAAATCATTGGCACCATCGATATCATAACTTTATTACAGAATTATTTTATTAAAAAGTTTAATTTGCCAAGTTATATTAAGACAGCATATTATGGGTTTTAAATGAATAGTGGGCATAGAATTCGTACTCGAAGCTCCTTTCTACATTTAAAATCTCCTTACAAAGAAGGATATTCAATGTTTTTATAGCGAACATCAATGATTTTCTTTTTAGTAGTTTTCTCAGCAAGAGTTCTTTGAATTTGACGCAAATATGGGACATTTAGCTGTTTAATTAAGAGAAGAAGAAAAATTATTAAAAATTAGGCTAACTATATTTCTGGCGCACTCAAAACGCACGAAAAACTCGAAATGCAAAGAATGGAAAGTAGGGTTGAGCCAAAGAAAAGATATTGTGTCTCTGAATCGTCTCGGTGCAGATGAGTGTCAGGTAGGGTCGGCGCGAGCTGCGGCATTGCACTGAGAGGGAGTGTGCGAATGTACGTGTGGCTCTGTGCGAGAAAGTCGGAGAGAGAGAGAGAGAGAGAGAGAGAGAGAGAGAGACGTACCGTTATGCACGTGCAGAAACGAGTAAAGGTCGTTGTTATATGTATGTCGGAGGAAGGAATCTCGCCTTTGAAGGGTTCAAGAGAGCGTTGGGGTCAACGCGTCCGTACCGAGAGACAGCGTAGGTCAGGAGGGCATTCTCCTTAAATTCTAATTCTAATTTATTTAATCATGACGATCAAGGCTACTTTCCCACTGTAATTTATGCATTACGATATGCATTTATATCGAGAGGGAGGACAGCTGTGAGAACAAGATTTTGCAACATTTTTCAAAATGGCCAACTACATTGTCTAGCTGGTAGTTTACGTATACGTATGCGGTGCATATGTATGAGTGCATGTGTCAGGGCTCTCAGGATCGATACGTTCGTTTGTCACGATAGGCTCGCGATATTCCACAGATGGCTTGTCGAGCTCGAATGACTCGAAGAAGAAAAAAATAACTAGGACATTAGGGCCTTTGGTAGCTGAAAAATACAATAGTTATACGTATAATTGTGACGTTTGGGTGAAACCGATCTCATTCGAGTCGTACATAAAAGTAATTTTACAAAGCAGTTTTTGCTAAAGTAGTATACTTCATTGGCTATAGTTGGACGTTTTATGTTGCTTTGACTACCAAGATTATTAGTGTCCCCGCTATACGATTGTAACTGTGCGATCAAAACATCGTTTCAATCAAATCCCGCATAGACGAATGGCGTTGTTTAACTGCTGTAAGTGCCGAACGAACCCGTTTAGCCTCCGAGAGCCAATTCCCGTGCTTCGGTTATGATTTGTTGTCCCGTTCGAGAAGGCATTTCCGGCACGAAGACAAAGGAGCTCTGCGACCGTGTATATTACAGGGTCTGAGCGCTTCGTCTGTAACTTCCCTCGGATTCGGGATAAAGGCGCGAGGAAAGGTAGAGTCCGTGCGAGGACACTTGACTTTCGAAAGCCGTCTGTCGAAAAAAAGGAATTGTCGGTGCCGGTCGATGTTAATTTGTAAATAGTTCAAGCCGAATTATTTGTCGTCGTATTGCGCTTGCCATCGCAGTTCGGAATTATAAACGAAGACAACTATTGTATAAAGAAAATAATGGGTGGACTAGACTATAATTAAATGAAATTGATCCGTAATAATTTAACGTCTAGTCACAATCTTAAAGCGAAAGATTATCGCGATTCAACCTCACGCACTATTCACGATATAGTAATAACAGTTTTTTTTTTAGACAAAAATGAAAAATCAAATGTACGCAGAATCTTATGCACGACTTTAAAAATCAATTTAACGCTTTGCGACTATGCGCACCCGTAACGGTAATCTTGACGTCTTTACAGCAAATTCACTTACTATGGCTTCTTTTATCGATTATCCAGCGTAACTGCATCTCTAACCCCCTCCTCCCTCACTCACTCTATTTCTTCTACACTTTAAAACGCGAAAAGCCAACGATTCAAGATGTATATCTTAATTTAATACATTATATATATATATATATATATATATTTGTATTTATTTATTTACATAAGAATATACGTATAGCGTGGATACCACTTCAATACTAAGAATTCACTTAAATGGATTTACGCAAATTTATAAATAAATTTATGACTTTTAATACCGTGTTTTATTTACAATGGACATTTTCTTGAAAATTACTTTTTATTGTAGCTCACGATATTACTTGAGCATAACCATAAAAAATTAACCACATAGTAAATACATTATTATATGTTGAAACAGAGTGTGTACTATGTAAACGTAATTTTGCTGCCGATGTCGCGTGACACTTTGTAAGCATGCGCTTTGTGCATATTAAAAAGCGAAACAATTGCATTTTTAGAGAATTGTTTGTAAAAAAAAAAAAAAAAAAAAAAAGAGACTCTTGTCTGTGCCAGAGGAACGTATGCGTGAGAGATTTTTAGTGGCAATCACTGATAATGTAATGCCTTATGCAATAAATATCCTAAATAATTTAAAGCGAAGATAGATTATACAGCCAAGGTTATATAAATTCGTTAAATAGAATTAAAAAATTTGTATTGCTGCAATACTTCGTGTGCGTGAACATGTGAGTCGTTGCAATTCTTAAATATTCGTTTAGAAAGATACATAAAGAAAGGAAGCCTCGCAAATGAAGATAGAAGGGGCAAAATTGGAAAAGAGTCGACTGAAATTTTTAAGAAATTCATGACGGTCGTACAATTTTCTTTCTACTCGTGTCTGTCAACGTAATCATAAGTATTACTGATTGTATATTATTCGTAATCGAGTGGCGCAACCAAAGTAACAAAATTATTAGTTTAATACAACGTAGTAACGGTCGGTGAATCGGTTTCGCCTCCCTGACCAACTCACATCCTTTAACTGTTCTCGATACTCAAGACAATACTGACCCAATGCTGTCTCTATCATTGATTACCATAGAATCCACCTCCTAACCCTCCCTCCCCCCCCCCTTATGATTGGCACTTCTTGGCTGCTGTTGTTGTGGTTTCGGTCGATGCCCTTGTACACTCGGTTGGCTTTTATCTAATAATGCACGTATGCTGGTAGTATTCACCTGCCGGTTGACATGACCGCGTCCTTATCATTAATCTCAAAGCTACGTAAGAGTTGGTGATGTAATGGATAATACGTCAGGTGTACCTTATTTTTCATGGGATCGTATCTCCATAAAGGAGGCCTAGTTACTAAAAAAAAAACAAAAAAACAAAAAAAAAACAAAAAAAATCTGAAATACAACTGTTATATGTTTCGTGTACTTTCCGACGTTAGATAACTGCAGCCATTGTGGGTGTTCGCTCGACTACTTCAGGAAGATCGTGAGATTGCTTTCTTTCTGTAGAAGTGCAATGAAAAAAAAAACCTTTTACAGATAACAAAATGTTTCTTAGCGAATCAACTACATGTGTGCCGTCTTGTTGTTCATTGTTGATATATGTTTTTGTTTTTGGTTTTTTGTTTTTTCTTCTTCATCATCTAGTTTCGAGATAAAAACACCCTATTCAATGGGCGAAAAGAAATAAATTTCGAATCCTAGATATTGAGCGGTGGTAATTTATCTCGGTGTTAGCGAAACATCTGGATCGATCGCTTTCAAAGCCCAACGCGATAATATTAATCTTTGAGTCTTTTATCAAAACATCGTTGCAATGGCTCGTAAAACGGCTCCCCCACAAGCCAAACGAATCTTGTTGATGTTCAAGGCCGAGACGATATCGATATTAATGTGAATAGTCAAGTGGAATTGCTGACAAAGTAGAGTTCCTTATTGCTGACGAAACACATGATGATATGCATTTTGTAAGAACCTCATTGAAGATTACTTGCCGCAATTGGTCTTGATCTTGATCTATTTGCTATAATACGCAACGTTAAAGAATTTTGAATATTTGACAAGAGCACATCCTTTGCGCGTACGTCAAACTATGCCAGGCATATAATTCGCTACATTTAGTGTCACCTAAAATATTTTTACCGTTCCTGTACTATGGAGGAGTATAGAAGTTCTTTGAACTATTCTAACTGACTTCAATTATCCCTCTAATACTGCGTAATTTATCGAGCCTCTTGACAATCTAATAAGATATGGAAAACGATCGTGTCCTTGTTAAGCAAAGTTGTTACATATACATCGGCAGTAAACCAATCGGGTTAATGCAGAGGCTACGACTACGTAAAGCATATCTTGTTTTTTTTTTCATTTTCTTTTTTTTTTTCTTTAACAAAGATATCGGCGAAAGTTTGTACATAAAAATATGCACAAACTATATAAACTTGTTAAAATGCCTTTACCTATCACCTTCCATACATACCAATTTTATATTTGCATCTAACTCGGATATTCATCCTCTTTAAAATCAAAAGACTCGATTTCTTTATAAGAAAAGAATAATATATATATATACGTATACATATACTGAAAATAGAATAGAATAAAATAGTAATATATACATATTTTAAGGTGAGTGCATAGTCGTGTGCACATATTTGATATATAACTTTCTATAAAAGTGTCCGTGATAATGTCTATTTACGTACTCTGGCTATGGATTAATGAGTGAGAGAGTACAGTCAGGTCTGCTTTGCAATAAAAAGAACAAAAAATGTAATAATAAATAAAGATCCCTTTTATAAGACTAGGATAACACACAAAAAGTTTTAAATGCTGCATGATAATGGTACAATGGATAAAATTCAAAAGACATATTAGCACGGACGAATGCGCATAATCAATTGTAATAGTTGAGAATCGCGATTATATAACAGTTGGGAAATAATGAATTAAATCGCTCGTAAGACGTCGCGTAAATTAAAATGGCATATCAATTACAAATCGTTCGATTTATCGTATGAGCCGACACGCCGATGAGCGAATGTAATTGCCATTATTGCGTATTATATCGAACTAAGTGATAAATAATTCAAAGCTAAGTCGATCGAACAATAAAAATTGATACAGAAACAATCACCGCGCGCTTCCAATTCACTTAACAAAAGAATAGTGCAAAAGCCTCTCTTGTTAATAGACTCGACCTCGCGCAAAACTAACGCACTCATCGCGAAAGTGTAATGTGCATTGATAATAAAGCGATAAATACGCAAGAAAGAAGAACAAGAGGCGGTAGAGAGAAAAAATAAATAAATTAGCCTTCTTGCAATCGTAGTGCCGCTGTAATCTTATCGATGGAATCCCTTATCGTTTGCACGGAGCAAAGTCAATTGCGTTAAGAGTCTTTCTCTTTTTCTTTACAAACTCTGGCCTACCCCCCCCCCCTCCATTGCTGTAACAGATAGTTCGGTTTTACCATAGCGAATGTTGTATGTACATATCCTTGGCGCTTATCTACGAGCGCGTGAGCGTTAAAATTTTCTGTTTAGTTTGCTTCTTCTCTTTTAAATTTTGTTTTTGTTTTTGTTATTGTTCGTTCGTAATAGAACGAAATGTCATGAAATTTTGCGTTTATTATGAATCCGCGATAATTGTTTATTTAAGAAATTTAGTTTGGGTTACGAATAAAAGGAAAGTCTGCCTCAAGTGCAATCGGAGCTGTTAGTGCGAGGGAAGCAACTTAATTTTCTTGGGAAATTTAATATTTGTGGAGAAAGTAGTTTATAAAGTCGAAGTTAATGACGAAGTTAATGGTATTTAGCGCCATTAGAGAATATTGTATATAAATCATTGTGTTACATAATATTAGGTGGTACAATGTAATTGGTTGATAAATTGCAAACTAATATTAAGAAAGATGTAAGTTTCTTATTTTAATTATAAGGTCTTTAAAAAATATTTATTGCAAAATTATTTTACCCTTGGAGTCCATAGATTATTTATGCTTAATACTACTAGTAAATGGATTTTTTTTTCTTTTTCATAATATACATAGAAATTTTTATAAGTTATTTTTATCAATTGGTTGTCTTTTTTTTCTTTGTTTTTTTTTATGTTGTGCAATGACGTATGAGAGATTTTAAAAAAGTAGAAAAAAACTTTGTACATGTCTAATACCTTCATATCTGTAATACTAGAAGTTTGAATTTATCGATAAAGTCCAACTAGATGCAATTACTTTTTACTTTTTAATTTTTAATTGACAATGTAACTGAGCTAATTCAGGTGTTCTATATTAATTTGTCATCTCTGATATCCAATGAAATTGAAGGAATTTCTTCAAAAAGGTTTGATTAATTAAACAAAAATTTAATTAAAAAAAAAAAAAAAAAAAAAAAAAAAAAAAAACAACAACAAAAATGGAAAGGAAAAATCAATTAAAACATTCAAAGATACGAAAACTGGTAATTATATTACAATTTTTTCGTTTTCAATATTATGAATTTGCCGAAAAGAAATTTTTATCATTTGCCTTGATACACCTATAATTATCAATTATTAAATTCCAATGAACTATTGACTTAAGCTATGAAATCATTATCACCGAATAGTAATAAAGAGATTATGCAAGCCTTAGATTATAAGTTTTTGCCACTTTTACGTGAAACTGCTGGTAATAATAAAAAAAGCCGTACACTTCAATTGACTCGTACAGTCGTATATTGCAAAAATTATATTTAATATTCCAATAACTTAGAAATATTTTTCACGTACTATTTCATACGTTAAATCTTTCTCTGGTATATGATAATGTACATTCTATGTTCTTGTCCAAATATTGTAATGAAAATTTAAATTAGCGATAACAAACTAAATTATTTCTTATAAAATTTTTGAAACTATATCGAATTCAAAAAAATCATTAAAATTATTGTTTCCAATATTAAATAGAAAAATGAAACGAAAAATACATGTTTGATTGCACACGTAACTACATATAACTATCGCTATGTCGAAGGAAAGGATTCGTTTTATCTTTATTATTGAGATTACGTAACAATTTTTAATTTATTCGATTTAATTTTAATTCTCTTCTCCCGGTTCATTAATATTTAACAATCCGTCACAACCAAAGCAATGAAAACCTCGTGAAAAAATTCAGTATATCGTCTATTCTATTCTTTTCCATAATAATAAAAAAAAAAAAAAAAAAAAAAAAAAAAAAAAAAATCAACAATCACATTGCCATGGTATAGAAACGAAAGTGCAGCAAATGAAATTGATCGACTTTATCTTTATTTCAAAATAAAGTATCTTATTTGCAGTAACGATAATTGCAAGTTCTATGCCATAATAGGAAAAAACACCGATATACCGTAATGCAGTTTACGACGTAAGCTCAAAGCATAGTTGTGGTAGTGAAGTCACTCGATAAGCAATATCACTAACACTTTGCCGTTTCTTAGTAAAAATAAATATTCAACTCTATAGAGATAATGTATAGAAATAATGAATATTTTTTACAGTAATTTTTAACGTTGGGTAATTTGTATTATCCTGGTATTGAGTATTCGATGATTTATAGGACATAAATATGGAATCTAAATTTCAAGAAAGTTTGACAGATCGGTATCGTCGATGGCACCTTGATAAGTACCTAATTTAAAATAAATTTCAAGAGCCTTGTGCCTTGATTAACATTAAATACGACTTATTCGGTCTGTTAACTATTCAAAAATATATAATGGAGTAGAAAGAGTTGTATGTCATTGAATTTAAAGTTAGTAATCGGCGAATTTCAAGGCTTGTGTAAATTGCTGTAACTAAAGCATTTAACGGATAAGATAAAATTATGAAATCTCGTACACTTAGAGGAATTAGATAGATATGTGTTGAGTTATCGAGCACAATACAACATCAGACTTTAATATTTTGTACATCAGATACGTAATGTTAGATATTCGATGGCATATCGTTTATAATAAAAGGATAAAATGTAAATCATTTACCAAAATCATAGACGATTTTTCCAACTTTTATAAACTAACTTTGTCGATATTACGATTATATAATGTTACTTTTAGGTTATTATTCTCAGTCTGTTCGTCGTATTTTGTTCTGCGTGCATTTCATTAAATTTGCATTTCTGCTGGTAATAACTCTAAAAAAACTTGAAATATATATAACGAATGGCAATTGTTGCAAAGATAAAAATTCTCCAATGTTCATAAATATATATGTGATAAATTTAATAGAAAAAAAGTATGAATTATATTGCATTATTGATGTATTTATTTTGCACAGTGGATGTAAATATTTTTATAGGCAAAAAATTTACAATAATTATTATAAGAGAAATTTATAATGATTATGTTCACACCGAAAACCCATCGATCGTGTCAACTCTAATAATCCTCTAACATTAATTTGGTCCTCTAATACAAATCCGCACTCAATTCATTTATATGTATATGATTATAAATTAAAAATAACGTGGAATAGATCATACATTAGACTCATTCGTTTATTATATAATTTTAATGATAAAGTACGGTATGTATGGTGAGGTAAAATTAGATTTATTGAATAATTCAAAGATTTCAAAATGATCGTCAGCATGAATAATTAGTCATTTCGACGGAAATATTCGTACTCAATCGTGATAAGATATCGAATGTTAAAATGACGATCAATAAAATCATTGTAAACTTCTGCTCTCGAAGCTTGCAAAGAATTATTTGAAATAAGTATAATGAAGGTTAGGTAACGATGAATCTCTTAGTTGTTATTTAAAACGAGTTTGTAAGAAAATTAAAAAGTCGGCCAAGCTCACTAATATCATAAAAATCCTAATGAATATTTTCAATACGAGCGATGATAAGAGCGACTTATGATTCTCTTGTATTGTTTTTGTTTTATCGTATTCCCAGCTGAAAATGACGGCACGTAAGAAGCAAACAGAAGCAAATGAAAGCACGTAAATCCAGGCTCGTTATTCCCATAGGTCTAGCCATCATCCACCCTTTTCAAACAAGAGAGAATAAACGAGAGAGAGAGAGAGAGAGAGAGAGAGAGAGAGAGAGAGAAACAATAGGGCCACGAGAGAAAGGAGCGGCGAAATACAGCTACTGCTTGGAGACAGGAGTGAATCAGGCCTGCGCCCGCAGCCTTGTCAATGCGTTTTAATCGTCGTCCCGTGTATATAAAAATACACGGCGTCACTCCCCTATTTTCGTCGACAAGGTTCGCGAACGCGATATCCCCGAGACTCTCGTTTTCGCAGACGGGAAATGACGTCACCAGCCAGACATAAGCCTGGACTAGCTCCTTTTTGCATTTCGACCATTAAGGGAAGTCTTTTTCATGGGAATACGAAACGATTGAAACGTCGAATATCGATGGCTTCTATATATTCTGTTACTAGTTGGGTCTCTCTTTTTATTATTTCTTTTTCATTTTTGTCTTTTTATTTATTATTTATGTATTGCGCAAGCATGATTTATAATGGTCGGAAGAATTTTTAATGGACGCGCGAGCGAATGTCTGCTACTTTGGTCAGCCGAATGGTTAAAAGTATAATAGCCGTTTTAATAGAGAGAAAGCTCGTCTTTGGGAGCTAAAAGTATTGCTTCCTCGTTGGCGAATTTGATATCTCTATAAGAGGCTGATCTCAGTTGAGTCGAGGCATGATCAATCGGTGAGATGAGGGGCTTTCAACGGTAGGAGTAATTCTACTTCAAACAGGAATTAAGCCCAGTATTTTATTAAGATTATTCCTCTTTGAAATCGAAATCTCTTTTAGTACATCTCGTTTAGTACAATAACTAAACATACAAAAGATCAGAGAACTTTATGGATTTATGTTGCCTAGTCAGTGGAGCTTGCGAGAGCAATTTAAAAAACGAAATTATATTGAAATAAGATGCTTTTAAGAGTATGAGAGGCTTGGTTATTCCCTAGATTAAGGGAAGCTTACCACTGCTGTAAAATATTACACATAAGATTTTCATAAAATCGGACTTGCCAGGCTTAAAAGAGTATCTCGAGTGTCTATTATTCAACATACGATACTTTATCAGCCATAGACGGGAAAACCTATTTTATATTTTGAATTTTATATTACACACACACGGGCACTTTACTCCAGCATCCGAGTATTTTTGTTGAAATTCTTCGAAATTTATATCCCTTTTTTCAAAATTACTTTCTTAAACGGAGTACCACGTACGCGGAGAAAAATCTTTGCGGACTTGCTTGAAATTTTAACCGTAGATGGAAAATTGAATGATCTATAAAAATACGACCTATACACTTATTTCGCTCCTCGTACATATTATTATTATTGAAACAAAAAAATTGTTATTTAATGGTACGTAGCTATTTATTTCTTGCAAAAATGCCATTGCCATTTGTAAAAGCTACGAAACGTTAAGAAATTTATATTTAAAAAATACTCTGTCTAACCGTACTTTTACTCGCGCTATACGCTTTCACGCGCTCACACTCCTTCTCGCAAATAACACATTGAACAAAAAAAAAAAAAAAAAAAAAAAAAAAAAAAAAAAACCTAAACTCCTAGACCTAGCCAATACGGTGGTCCCCCTTTTTCATTTATTCATCTACAGGATCGACAAGATCATCGAGTCATTTCGATTATCATTCGACAACATCTACCCACGAAGAATACAACGACGAACAAAATAAATCCTTTGTGCGCAAACGATATGTACTGCCATCTATCAGTAAGCATTCGTTGCCTTTATCATCGCATCTTCGGCGACGTTTCTACAGCTCGTAGATCGCGCTTGGCGCGTTGATTAAAATTGAATAGGTAATTGAAAAGGAATGGAAGCACGATCGGTAATGCATAAATAATTCGTGCGTAGCCGAATCGTCAAACTCTCCATACGCGATTCGCGCGATAAAGTAAAGATATCGCCATACGCTATTTCAACTTGCGTCTTCGTCAGTCGGACCTCTTTCACATCACGGCACCGCTCGTTTCAATTCTCATAGGTCAAGTGCGCCTGTGTTGGTTCGTGCGCGCAGGTTGCCCGCACGTATGTACCGATACTCCTGATCGTGCACATCTCCCTTGTTTGTTTTTTTTTTTTGTTTTTTTTTTTTACCGCCATCCCTCTCACCACCACCACTCCCCTCCTTACAAACTGTAACGAACTTCCATATGCCTTCTCGAGCAAACAAGATTGATAAATCTTTATTCGTCTTTCGTTTCTTTGACGGGGACCCGGGGCTTTATTTTCGGAAATCTGTAATAGCGTAGCCGATGAGCGAGGTAATTGGCATTTGTACTTTCCTTCGTTACATTAAACGAAAGCGCTACTTTATGGCATTCGTCATCCCTATAACTATGAACTACGAACGGCGTTTTACTAAAGGAACACACACGTTAATCCGATACGCTGATTTATGTTTGCCTTTTATACATTAATCTACTTTTGTTAATCGAAAGCTTAATGTGCTTCTTGAATATATTTTTGCCTTGGCAGTGTTATGTAAATTTCCGGATACAATGTACGCGATTCGCGTAGATGACAACCGCATTTTCAAAATGTGTACGTTGAGTGCGCTTGTGTTAATGTTCCTATCTCTGATGTATAAATAATGAGTATCGCACAAAGTATGAACGTTTAAAATAAAAAAAAAATAAAAAAATAAAAAAAACTCTTCTCCGTACGTTCCAGCGGGTTCGGCCATTTTTCTTATTATTTAAGTGATCGAGCCTAAATACTTGATTAATGATTATTTTGAATTACCGAAAGAGTACGCTACTATTTCAGTTCAAGGCATTCATTCGGTATACTCGGCACTAAGCTTTAACATCAGCATAATAGTAGATATTTGTGAATACATTTGAATAATTTACAATCCTAGAAGAGGGACAAGACTCCATAATAACTCTATAAGGTTAAAGAGGAATACATTTTATAATTATAAAGATATATCAAGTTCTATGTAAGTGAGCATTAAATGGATATTGAATTATGAAAATTTAATAATCCTGACTATTTATTTGTGCATGCGTGCAAGGCTGGAGAGATCTTTAAAAAAAATTTTATCCTTTCCTCTCTGGCATTATTATTTTTAATATTCGCGCAATACGTTCAACTAAGCATACAATTGCTATTTCTCTTTATTATATCAATAATAAATTATTCATACGGGAGCATTTCGTAGAGCGAGTAATGCCACGTTTATATCAGAATTTATAGGTAAAATTTTTAACATTCCAAGACAATTTTATTTTGCTCAAAGCATAATAAAACTCGTGAGTAAAATATATAACGCTCTTTTTTCTCTCTCATCGGTTAAGCTCTCGAGCACTTTTTAAAACAAATATTTTGTCAATAAAATGAAGAGCCGAGTTTTCGTGCACTAAATTGAATTCTCTACCACTAATAAGCTTTACTTAGCGAATAGATTAGCGAGGCTTAATTCGTCATAAACCAATAGCGATGGACTTATTAGAAATTATTCGTTCGCGACGAAATGCCGCTCGACCTGTCTATACGCAACAAGCATGTTGAGGCAAGTAGTTTCCAAGCCAACTTCGACTTAGCCAGCGACGTAATGTGAGAAAAATTGTCGGTTAAGCGACAAAACATGTCGTCGCTTCACTTCACTTGCGCTTGCGAGCTGAGCATAAAAACCGTAAGCTCGAGCGAATGAAAGTAAGCCTCGTTTTCGTATCACGAGCAAGGAAAAGTGCTTGCACCTTTGGAGTTCCGTACGACTCCTTTGCCTATTTTTCCGGAGCTCTACCTTACGATTTTCAGTCAAGTAGCACTTGTTTTTTAATGCTGCCCTCACCGCATTGACAATTCAACGTCACCAAGGCGCTAACGAACGCCGGGGACGACGTAGCCGAATAGCATCCCACCGATCCTGGCCCAAAGAACGGAATTCGCTTGCGAAAAGAAGATTAGCAAACACCTCTTGTGCCCTTTCACCTACCCTATGTCTCCATCATTCGAGATGTTTTTACTTGTTTCTTAGGCCATTGACTTGTCACTTTTACGTAATTTTCTATTTGTCTTTGTAGATTAGAGAGATTTTCGTTTACCGTAAAACTATCTTTTTCTTCTTCTTCTTTTTTTTTTTTTTTTTTTTTTTTTTTTTTTTAATTATTATAAAAAGGGAAAGTCCACTTTTCCGTCGTGATTTCTAACGAGAACTATGATTCCCCAAACACAGCATTCAAAGATAAATATGAATTATCACATTATCGATAGAACATTACCGCTACACCTTATTAACGACCCACCCTATCGAGTAGTATTGATCTTAAACTCGTACAATAGTTATAAGCGATCTGATCATTCCATTACTTCGAAAATAGCAATCCCCCTCTTATATCTCCAAGTACTTTAGTCGTCACCACTCGAACGAAATAATCGCTAATTTCGATTTTATCTAACTAAGAGTAAGAAATTGGCGTAAAAATTTAGGCTTCAACGTCCCCGCCAATATTATCCAAAACACTAATAATAATATGCCAACCCTCTTTGATTTTTGTGCCCAGCAGAGCCGAAGAAGCGACGCTTCCATCCGCTGCGCGGACTGCGACGCATCTTCCGGAAGAAGAGCCGTGGGGCAGCGGACGCGCGCCTCGGTGGTCCTGGAACCGCTGCTGATCGGGAGACGAATGGCGAGCACGTGCGCGACCGGGAGGAGATCACCATCCGTGATCCGGCGGGACGCGCCGAGGAGATCCGCAGCAGAAGCGCAAGCGAACTTCTCACGGACTCGTGCGACCGCGACCAGTGAGTACTTCCCTGTCGATGCCCCGACATTCTCAAACTCATCTCACGCTCCCCCCCCCTACCTCCCCGCCCCTATTATTCACACGTGGCTCGATAAATTCCTTAAACTACCTTGGACCCTCGCTTTAAATACTCGCATCTCGCTCTCTTACACACTTGTATTGGCTGCGAGAAGATTGGCATTCGCTTTGAGTTTGGAAGAGAACATTCATCGACGAAAGATAGATTCACGAGTACTTTAATCTCGGGCCGACATCGGATTAATTGATTTCTACATGGATGGTGAGTGGATAAGTACAGGTGAATCGATGGCTGAGTCGGTCGCTCCTTTGGTGGGAAGGGGATGGACAACGAGAAATCGATTATGTACAAAAGTCAAACCCATTACAGATTCGAATGAAAAATGCTATCGATCGCTAGAAGGGCGCGGTACATTTTATCGATAGAAAGGACTTGGTTTTTTTCAATAATAATAATAACAACAATAATAATAATTAATCATTAATGATGATGATGATGATGATGATGATGATGATGATGATGATGATGATGATGATGATAATAATAATAAGAGGAATAAGAAGAGAAGGAAGGAAAATGGACAAAATTACATTCAAACAAAGACAATTATAAAATTTTTCAATGCACAAAACTAAATATACGCTAAAGTAGAGTGAGAATAAAATGTTTTATTTCAATTAATCGCCAAGTCGGAGCTCCGATGTTGCGATATTAATAATCGATCTCGGCCCCTACTCCCGATCCCTTCATTCGACCGGGACTTTGCAAGCGACGGGCTTCGCCAAAAATTGGCGACTAAAGCCCGCATGAATCATCGTCCTTCTAGCGGATCGCACTCCCTAAGACTAAGCGAGCTCGAGCGTTTAACGGCACCGCGAACATTATCGTGTCGTTAACTTTTCATACCACGGGAGCCACTTGAAAAGTAACTAACCGGATAATCCAAGCCAACTTGACGGCTTGGCGTTCGCAGGAAGAGCTCGAGTTCCCGCCTCCATCTCCTTACACCTCCATCGTATTGCCTAATGACGAATGAGCAGCCGAGGGGGCGACGGTGCTCGGTAGTCCTCCCCATTCAACCCCATGACTCTTCCGCCGACGTCCTGTCGGTCACACGCATAATCTATAAATTATTCTCTAATACTCGGCGCACGCCAGTCTCTTTTTGCAGCGCAGGGGCATCGAGGATTCCTTCCTCAACCTGCAGCGCGGAAGTTGCGGCGGCGTTGGCGTCGGCGGCGGTCAGCTCTCCGTCTCGCACGACAGCGTCTTCCCGGGGGAGGCGCCCCAGACACGGCCGCTCTCCTCCTCCCTCGACGCCCACGGAAGTCTCGAGGTCAGTATATTAATGCGAGGTAAACTCGGATGCATCGTGCACCGAGGGCACGAGGCACGCGCACTCGACGTCTCCTTAATCCTATTGCAGCACGACTCGCATGACCTTCGGCAGACGCCGATTTAAGCGGCTCACCCGGACGCGCGCTTTCTAATCGGATTTGCCCCAGGTATAATTACTGGGTGGGCGGCGCTTCGATAGGATAGACGGGCGGATACACGGGCCTCGAGGGCTCGCGGGACACTCGACGCAATTCTTTCATTGCAGCCATGGCTCTTCTTACGTTTCCCTCTCGTTTCTCCGTTGACTCCGTTGACATTAGCGTCCCGACTCCTTCGTCTCGAGTCGAGAGAGAGAAAGAGAGAGAGAGAGAGAGAGAGAGAGAGAGAGAGTGAAAAAGATGCTTTTCTTTCCAATCAGCTTACACCACTCGTCTCTCGATTCTCTTGTGGCTTTTACGTCGCGACGCATCGACCCGAGCACGTCTTTGAGACGTGAGTCGAGAGAGTGATAGAAAGAGAGATAGAGAGAGAGTATGAATGCATTGTTTTAGAAAAGTTGATTATACTTATTATATATATATATATATATATATATGTGTGTGTGTGTGTGTGTGTGTGTGTGTGTGTGTGTGTGTGTGACGAAGAAAGGGACATGAGAGGATGGAAAATTTACTTCACTCGCTCTACGATGTTACTGAGATACGAGATACGACTGGGATCGGCCCAGTTAAATAAGCGTGGCTGCTCTTTTAGTCAACGCTAATAATAAAGTTAATAAAGATAATAAAATTTTCCTTATCGACGTCCCTACTAATATCATTAATAACGATTGCTACCGACTAAATATAATAATTTATAAATTAAACGATACAAGGCCCGATGATTAATAATAATAATTTCCCACTTGGTCGCACAAAGTACACATTGCCACGCATTTGCATTATCATCGGTAAAAGAGACGCGATAGATCTTTTATCACCCAAACAGTGTCACAATCACAATGACGTATAAAGGCGACGGGATAATAATTGTAAGGCATTCAGCAATCTTACAAGCACTTGCTGCAAATCTTCAGTCTCGATTCCAAAAGAAACGACAGGTTATTTACATGTCACTCTGCCAAGCGCTTATCAATGCCCTTATCGACGCGACGATAAAAATTTCGCAACATCGAACCTCTGGGCCGCCGCCAAGGAAATCTCCTCCTCGAGATAATCCAATCGCGCGTCGAGCCAAATGTGCTCATCGACGGCTCGCCCGCCCTACGAGCAAACAATTCCTTCTCCAGTTCCCCAGGTAGCCGCACAAATTGGCTCCGCACGAGCAATTAAGCGAGCCGGGAAAAGTCCGTTCCGTCCTCATAAACGAAGAAAGGAGTCTCGCTACGCTGTCCCCTCTGTTCCCGCGCCTCTCGCGTTTTCCTTTCGAGGCGCGCATCCTTTTTTATTAATCGCCTCCTCGTTCGCTATGTGAATTGCACCGAGGACCGATGCACAGCATCGATCGACGTTGGTCGCCTTGGTCAGTTAAGGGTCGAAGGTGAAGAGATATCGCTTACTTTACAAGGGCGAGATGAGCATCTTGAAGACTGAGATTGAATAATGGGACCGAGATGCTATGGGAAAGTAAAATGAAAGAAAAAGAGAAAATGTCGCGTATCGCACGGATTTGACAAGAATTCCGTTCGCTTAGCATTGACCACTGACTCCTAATAGATGTATTAGGAAGTGGGAGGGCGGGCGGGGGGAAACACTTCGGTTGCACTGTTATTACATAATATAAAATAACTGTAATTTAATTTTGTAGTACGTTAAATAAATAATTCATCGGGCACGTATTGGACTGCAATTTAATCATCGAAAGCACGTCTGGAGAGTCTGAAAAAATTTATTTAAAGTTAAAAATTTTTTTTATAAATAAAAAATTAATAAATAAGATAAAATGTGAGTAGGACATTTAATAAGAATGAGAAAGGTCCGCGATAATGGTCAAAATATTATGATCATCGCGAGGAACGCGCGATCAATATCTCGATACAATGCCTTTTATATTTTATTACATTATTGTAAAATAATGGCTGATTAAAAAACTAATTGGTACGTCACTTTGTAATATTTAACTATAAGGCATGAAAAATGTTCGACAGATTACGCGTGTACGAGTGCCTGTATATACATATATTTAATCATATACGTGAATATTCTGTATATATAAACGGTGTGTATATATAGAATGTGGTAATTTATAAAAGTAACGAAAGCTTTAATAATTTAATAGCAATAAGTAAATGTATCGAATGAATCATTGTGACGTTATATCAAGCGAATCATTGCGGAGAAAAGATGGCCATGTGCCCGATGCACATCGCAACAACAAAAACACGCACCGTGTATTAATAAGGTATCCTCGATGTTATTTTACGATGCAGAGACGGCCAGTCAAGGCGAGTAGCAACGAAACGGATCACAAGGAGTCTCATAGCTCTCAGAGGCATCGAATATCCTTGCGGGTAAGTTACCATTTGCTTCACAATCGCACGTTACGTTAAGTCGGTGTGCGGCGACCCGTACAATTGTCCATTCATTGGCAGGTGCTCGAGCAAATAAAGACAGTCATAGAGAACAGAAATCAAATCGCGGCTGCATGCTCGTCGACGACGACGACGGCGACGGCGACGACGACGACAACAATAACAACAACAGCAATAACGGGGACAACGCTAATAACGACGGCGACAACAACGGCTACGGCAACGGCAGCGGCGACTACGACGACGGCAATAGCGACGATAGCGACGGCCGCAACAGAGGCCGCAAATTTACTGCACGTGAGTATAATAGACATGGCACTTGATTTTCCGGGGTTATTAGTAACCGGGTGAACGGTACTATGTACACTACAATCACCCTTTTCGCATGCGGAGCCGGGGAAGGGCGCAATGTTCAGAGTGGCGAGTGAAAATCGTCCGTACACACTTACGTAGCCCATGTGTGCATCGACCGGCACTTGAATTATTTTTTGTTGTCGCTTTTTTATCTTCTTTTTCTTTTTCTTTTTTTTCTTAATTATTGGTCACGCAATTGTATCGACAAGTAGGCTGGCGGTCGAGGTGAAGGAAAGGGATCGATGAAAAATTACTAGCTCCTGCAGCACGCCAAGGAAATGGTACTTGAGTATTTGCAGTGCTCGATATCGTTCACAGCGATACTCCATACTCCATCAAGCTCATGCAAATTAATAATCCAATAGGAGTAAAATTGTTATATTTAAAGATAAAGTAGCATTTACCGATTAGCATTTTTCTTTTTATAAAAAAATGCTTAACTTTTTTCGCTAAATTAACTATTATGTATCATGACTTATTATTATTGCTGATATTGCTGTTCTTATTGGTGCGATTATCATAATAATAATTGTTATTATTATAAAAACTATAATAATGTACAAGCGTTTGTTAGATTACCGAAAATGTGAAAATCTTATGCCAGTATTCATCAATAAATATAAAAAATGTATAATCTATTGAAATAAATTTTTCGTTTTCCGAATTGAATGTATCGACAATTTTTATAATTGATCTGGCATACTGATTACTTAACTAACGAAAAGGTAAAATACTACATTAAATTCTGTCATTAGCAAACTTATTTACAGATTTACAATTCCAAACGAAGCAAAATGATTATATATAAAACAAAAAAAAAAAAACAAAAAAAAAAGAAACAAAACTAGAAAAGAACGACTGCTGATTCTTTTAGCAACAAAATCATAATCAAAACTACTATGGAATTATTTATCAAGCATATAGTATTATGAATAATTATATTAAAATAATAATTGTTAATACAATGTGAATGTAAATTATATTAAAAAGTCAAATTCATTGATAAGAATATCAGGATTTCGTCCTTATCTAATATTTTTCTTATAAAATTGTCACGGAATTAAAATCATAATGGTGGACCACCTACGTAGCAAATGTAGGACATTGTGATATTTTATGGCTTATCAGTGAAAGGGAAGATAATTTTTAATGTGTTGATTTGAGGGAACATCGGACACAAATACAATAACATTAACAATTTGTTCATTTAAAGCGAACATTGCTATTTGTTATCTGCATTCGACAGATTGCATATAATTGCTAAATTATATTCATTATATATCTAGTTGACGAGGAAAAATTAATCATTAATCTTTAAGGAAATATGTAAATAAATGTCGCGATGAAACGAGATTTTGACGGTATGATACAAAGCCTAAAAATGAATTTAAAATTCTTTGTTCACATAAATTAATACAACGACTTACCCACACTTCGATAAAACGAAATTCTACGCCAAACTGAAACTCTACCTTTAATAAACTGACATTATTCGTTTTAACAACGTCTACTTGTAAAGTAATATTACATAAAATGTAAAAGTAAAATCATATTATGTAATTAAAGGAACTATTACTGAATAATTAAACTAAGTTTTATGTTCTTTTTTTTCTGTTCTTTTCTTTTTTCTTCTTTTTTCTTCTTTTTTCTTGAGAATCGGATAAAAAGTAACGAATAAGGGGCGACCATAAATTTAAATATCTCAAATTTCTCGCTTATCGTGTCGTTTCACCTTGTTTAAATTAATTTTTACCGTAAACCATAATACCATTGGGCACATTTGCTTACTTTCCAAATTACAAACAAAAAACAGCAATGGAATGTGAAACAAATTTTTAATGCTTGTTTATTAGTTCTATTATGTCGATATTTATGTTTTTTTCGACACGCAAATGCAGCTCATACATATACTTTTTCTTGTAATTCTATATTTAATTTAACGAATCTTTACCTTTCACAAATATTAATGTTAATCGATTTACTTTCAACATGCTATGATTTATTAAATTGATAGGGTTCTATATGTTTTCAATTTAATCATCAAATTCATGCTGTTTATTAAAAAAATATTTTTATGGAGGTCAATGGACACCGGTAAATCTGTTGCCACACGCGCGCATACACGCACATACTCGTATATGCATATCATGTATGTATATTTACGATTATGTACGATCTGTCGTTGCTGTCATTTCGATGCTTTTTTTTAATTCCATTAACAATTTGCCATTAAAATTTACAATAATTGATACAATTTATCGTGGTATTTGTAAATTCCGCTTAATATTATCCATGGAATTAAGATGATAAATTGCACGTGTAAGTGCTGCTTCTTATCCTTTCTTAAATGAAAAAGAAACGAATGGCCGTGAAAAAAAAAAAAGAAAAAAAAAATTTGAAAATCACCGTCTCTGGCATCGTTTCGTACAATTAGGCGTATTTACAATTTCCGTCGTTTTGCATTTTGATTTTGCACAGAATCTTCGATTATTCGATACAATATTCAATATACCATATCTGCAATCTCCACGTTATATTTCCATGTGCATGCGCATACACGTGTGCATTCATTCATAGATGTAATATTTTTATCGTGTGCGTGTATTTCAATTTATCAAGTTTATAAAGTGTCATTCACATGGGAAAGATAATTTTAGTTAGTTTGTTCATTACTTTGTTGTTGGTTGCATTGCGAGCAATAAAAAGGGAAAAAGTATCTTATTATAAGTCGATTGAATAGTATAAGAAAAGTGTAGCGTACAACATCGGGCAATGGACGCATAAATATATAATTTGTGGATATGTGAATAATATAATTACGTTGTGCATTGGCTCCGTCAACGTCAAATAAAGCCTCGATAATTTCATTGAACAATCAAAATATTGAAGAGACACGTGCTTGGAAACGCAGTAAGTAATACTCAAACATTTGCATTCTTTTATAATCGAACGATGTTTTTATATTTAGTTCGGTACATTGTTCAATCTATTCTCTTAATAGTACACTTAATAATATTATACGAATATTTTCTCCGAATTGAATGTAAAATCACGTTTAAGCTAATATCGACCAATACGTCGATGTGAGTAATAATTTTCAATGCTAATGATTTATCTACATTTATCTACATTTTTCTTCAATTAATGCGCTTGGCAATGATATTGAGCGTAAATTGTTTTAAGTAAATACTTGCTTATTTATACTTGTAATAATTAACCCTCATTGCGATAATGCATTCGGAAGAGAAACGATTATTAAGTCGCAGTAGCGTTAAATTAATGCCTTTATAAATGATTTTGATATATCACACGTTCAAATTTCAATACACATTTCCCAAAAATTCATTTCGTATTCCATATTTTTTAATTCCCCATCCAAATAACTACCGTATTAAAAGATACGCAGTAGCTATGATATTGCAAATAATAAGAGCGATAAAAATAATAGAAATCATAAAAAGATAATAAAAGACGAGGAGTAAATATAAATCCCGGCAATGTTATAAGATTGCTTCGATACTCCGAAATTTCTTATCCATTATACGATGAATAAGATTTTTCGCATTAAATTTAGACGGAGGCACTAATTTTTAATATCATTGATAAGGTCTTCGTTTTATAACGTCGAAAATGAGTCAGACAGTGATAGTTATGGTAACGATAATTCTTACGGGGAGTTGAAAAAGAAGCGCCATAAGCCACAAATTACGAATATGGTCATTAAATGCGAAGTTGCGGTCACTTTAAGTGAACGTAAATCGATAATACAGCGTACATGTTTCGCACGATACTCGTTCCAACGATAAGCTCGTAATACATAAATGTGTATTACATCGTAAGTTCGATTCATTGACTCACCCACCTCGGGAACCCCCCACAACCACTACCACTACCACTACATCTCAACTCGCCAACCCCTTTCGCCAACCCCACCCCCATGACCGCCCAATCGTAACTAGCCACTAACGTCCGAACGCCCAGTCGAGCGCACACGGCAGCACCGCGACTCAGCCTCCGTTCCAACTCCTACCGACCAAAGCTCGGCCATCCGTCTGACGATAGCGAAAGGAGACGGGGAAGGAAGAGCGCGAGGGAGGAAGTCAGGAGATAAAGGCGGAAAAGCCGTGGCAATGAGACGTTAGTCACACGCGGGACTCCACGACGTACGCGTCTCGTGTTCCTGTGGTGGGGCGCAACCGAGCCCGAGGATGAAGCGTCTTCGGCAGCTCCTCGCGAGAATGCGGGTGAGTCCTGGCCAAGTGTTCCCGATGCGCGCTTCCTCCCTCCTTCATACAGAGTCGGGCTTTTTTTTGTTTGGCGTCTTTTGTTCCGCGCACAAAGAGTCGCCGTTCAAGGTCGTAATTTTGCAAAATCATTCCTGCATTTCCGCTCGGTTAAAGCAATTTTTAAGGGGAGGTAAGCGGGGTAGCGATCGCACTTCCTTCGTACGAGTGTTGGTATTAATTGATTGGGTGGTAGTGACGGTGAAGTAGTGCGGCGCATTTGCGCGCGACGCCAGTGCACGAAGCTACGATCGTTCGTTTCCTGCCAGAATCACGCTCGCGTGTCCTTCTGCGAGAGACGCGGAATGGCATCGGTGGTTGCTGTCTCGGGAGTTTGGAAGGACGGGAGGAAGGGATGGGGTGGATGAGCGACAATAGATCCGACAACGGAGATGAGACTGTGCATGTGAATAGTTGTCGTGAATAACCGCCGATGACGAATCGGGTGGGTAAGAAGGTTCAGTAGAAGAGGGAACAGAGGCATAAGGAGCAATGGATGGATAAGATGGTAGGATGGAAGGATCGGTGAATTGGAGGTGGGGGGGGGGGGGGGGGGGGGGGGGGGGGGGGGGGGGGGGGGGGGGGGGGGGGGGGGGGGGGGGGGGGGGGAGTGGAGCGATAGATAAGTTACCGATGTCGCTTGATCGCGCGATCGTTTATTTCATCGGAGGGAAAACGAACGTCCGCGTGCTTTTTTTAACCAACCGAGGCCAGAGATGACGACGGGAGCGAGAAAGAAGTCAGAGAGACGAAGTGGATTTAGTGCCACGGGAACTTGAGCGTGACAACGTTCGCTGATTCGCTCGAGCCGAGCTCGTTGTAGCTTTGTTCGACGAATGAGTTGTTCCAGCGGCTGATAATGGAAAAAAACCGGATGCTTCATCTTTCATATTATCCGACGATAATAATAAATAAGCTGGACGATTGTTGCGGGCTAATTTGCATTTTTCGATAGATGTCCGATGGCCCGTATCTCACGGGATAATTAGACGCGCTCACATGTGTTGGTCGCTTTATATGGACACGGTGAAATGGATTAATGCCTGTGCCCCCTCTCAGCGATGTCGCATTCACATAATGCGCTTCTCGCTCTTTTTGTTTACCACATTTGTAGCGGAGTCGTGCAGGTATCTTAATGCTTTGAATTTTTGCCTGAATAAATGTTTTAATTATAAAGTATTTATTTCTTCGGCGGCCATTGAATTGCAGGCAGCCACGCGGTCTCCGGCATATTTCAAACGTTGCTTTTTATGAAAACACATACACGATGAGCGAATCTCAAATGGATATTTTATAGGGATTCGAAATTCAGAAATCATTTTTGCTTTTATTTTGCATTTCTTATGCATTCCTTGAAGCGATCAAAGACATTTCGCATTTCGCTCGATCGAACATATCAAATCACCGACTAAGTATCCAATGCTACTTTATAATTAATACTTTCAATGATTCTATTTGAAAGTTTTATTAACTCGCTTTTGCTGTTTTAATCGGATGAAAAATGTTGTGTAATAATGAGTATTACAACTCTACTTGTGTTGCAATAGAGCAACTTTCTAACAATACGTACACACACACACACACACACACACACACATATATATATATATATATATATATATACGAGCGCGCGCGCGCGCGCGTGTGTGTGTACTGTGCACTATGCAGAACGAGTTTCGTTATGTATAAGTTAGTCACTATACAACCCTTGAGCAGTTATAAAATTATTAATTTTAAAATGATTAAATCCGCGCGCATTATACTTGTATATAAAACAAAATATCATCACCATATAAAGCCATAAATTACTTCAAGATTAATTGATAAAGACTTAAATCGATCGACTAAAACTCCCAAATAACGTTTTTCATTACTTATAATTTTCACGCTTTAAGATATTTTTTTTTTTTTTAAAGTCTCTTTTACAAGAAAGAATGTCATTCGTTTGTCCAAGACTCTTGCTTAACAAACGATAATTGATCGTATTAATTAATTATTAATTACTCTCTGCATTTATGTATTATTGGATAAAAGTATACATATATATATATATATATATATATATATATTCATTTAAAAACAGAAATATACAAATAATACATCGATCGATAACTATTAAACCATTCAAATTAATAAAAGCATAATAATTAAATATTGGAAATTCAACTTCAATAGAAATTTACGCTATTTAGCTCCTCTCAAGAAATAGTAAAATCATGATTTTCTTTTAATTCAATTTGCCGTTTTATCGCCCAAAAATGTTGTGCAATTAAAATGCTATAATGCCAAGAAATATTCTTTTTTATTTACATAAATATTGCAATAATTAATTTATGCTTCTCTTTAATTACAGTATTCGTACGGTTCAATTTATTTATAATTATAATATTCTTACTTTAAATACTTGCATTTGAATTTAAGAATAATGTCATTACTTTCTAAGATATAAAAGAAACGTCAAGCATTTTCTCAAATCAGCAGAGATTTAGCGTTTAACGAGAAATTTTTATACACACAAACATAAATTCCTTAAAAAAAGAAAAAGGAAAGACCATATTTTACGCTCGTAAAACATTAAAATAGTTTATTCTTTTCTAATTATGTGAATATTGTGGTAACTAAACAATCTGGGACTCGATAATTAGTTGTCTACATACATAATATTATTTTATTTATTACTTAGTTATATTGTTGAAATTTAAGATTTGTTGTTATAAAAATTAACATTTAATGCGAATGAGTGTCGTTCTTAATCTATATAATCCGTATTCGTTCAATTAAAAAAAAAAAAGAAAAAAGAAAGTAAAAACTATGCGTATGCGCGCGCGCGCGTGTTGTGTGTGTTGCGTGTGTACAGTTATAATTGCAAAAGTACGAAATAGAAAAGAAGATTCATGGACGTTACAACACGCTGGAAAAGAAACTAGTGTTAAATAATAAATCAAACTCCAAGTTACATAAGCGGTAAGAAGGCTCTTAAAAAGTAAACATTTCATTGAGAATCCAGAGAGTGTTGTTGTAATAATTATCATCCATCTCTTGTCCAATAGTTACGACTTCAAAATACTTTTAATGGACGTCGAAAATGCAATTTCAAGCAATCCGATCAAGTCCGTTCATTTCTCGAAACACGATTTGGAAAAAACAATTATTTTCATGGCTAAGTTTTGATGGATGACGAAACAAAACCGCGGGAAATAAATAAGATTACGCGTGCACGAAGCCACGAGACAACAACCTGTTTTCAAGAAGTCGAACAATAACAATAATATCCGGCAAAGGAATGACTGCTTTTCCTCGGCGAAACACAAAGGGATTTCGACGGAGGACAGAGGATGGGCTCGGCCCCTTGAGGTCCCAAAAGAGAAGAAGAAAAGAAGTCGCGAGGATATTGGTGGTTCGGCTCCGCGATAACGCGACTACGAGGGCGCGAACTTATATTACGAATGGAAAAGCAGTCGGGCCCAGTTATTATCTGGATAGATCGCCGAGGCCTTAGCCGGGCCTTACGTATGCATAGTCCGGTGAAGTAAAAGAAGAAGAAGAAGAAGAAGAAGAAGAAGAAGAAGAAGAAGAAGAAGAAGAAGAAGAAGAAGAAGAAGAAGAAGAAGAAGAAGAAGAAGAAGAAGAAGAAGAAGAAGAAGAAGAAGAAGAAGAAGAAGAAGAAGAAGAAGAAGAAGAAGAAGAAGAAGAAGAAGAAGAAGAAGAAGAAGAAGAAGAAGAAGAAGAAGAAGAAGAAGAAGAAGAAGAAGAAGAAGAAGAAGAAGAAGAAGAAGAAGAAGAAGAAGAAGAAGAAGAAGAAGAAGAAGAAGAAGAAGAAGAAGAAGAAGAAGAAGAAGAAGAAGAAGAAGAAGAAGAAGAAGAAGAAGAAGAAGAAGAAGAAGAAGAAGAAGAAGAAGAAGAAGAAGAAGAAGAAGAAGAAGAAGAAGAAGAAGAAGAAGAAGAAGAAGAAGAAGAAGAAGAAGAAGAAGAAGAAGAAGAAGAAGAAGAAGAAGAAGAAGAAGAAGAAGAAGAAGAAGAAGAAGAAGAAGAAGAAGAAGAAGAAGAAGAAGAAGAAGAAGAAGAAGAAGACGAAGAAGAAGAGGACGAAAAAGTTGAAAAAGTAGTAGTGGCTGTGATGGTAGTGGTGCCGAACAGCAAGGACGAGGCGTCCCCTGCAACCTGTTAGATTTAGCCGCCATTACGTACGGGGACTTTTTCCCGTTAGGCCGTCGTCCTCGACGCAATGGCTGCGCCCCGAATGGGCCTCTTGCCGAGGACGAACAAGAGGATACGGAGTAGGACGATGACCGCCGCTCGGCCCGGAGCTTCGCGCCTTTGTTTTTGTTTTCCTCGTTCCATCGCACCCACGCGTCGAGCGGACTCTCGCGGCTTCCGATTCATAGTACCTCGCAGCCGGTAATCCACGCACGTATCATCCGTCGATAATGAAGATGCCCAATGAATTTTCGCGACTCGGCTCGGCTCGAGGTAAGGTCTTGGCTGTCGGTGGATGGATAAGGCGAGGATAGATGGATCTATAATCACCGAATTCGGGAAAGTAGAAGATTGCTAGGCTCGTCATTACACCATTCTAATGCAATTCCTATTACTTCTAATACAAATTGCCGCCATTATTGGATAACCGCCATTATGCTTATACATACCTTGACGTATCGAGCTTTTATTTAAGGCTGATTTGTTGATTATGTATTGTTAAACGGTCGAGCGTACTCCTACTATCACCGAAACTTATCATAATCATGACCGGTAATTGTGTAATTAGGAAAATTTTATGCCATTAATGTTTTCACCGTTCTTACAAATATTTGTCAAATGTTCTCTATTAAGCCACTAGTCGTACCTTTTAACGACTTCAAATCCGCATAGAGGCCATTTAATTGATTAAGTTTATGTGGCTCCGAGGGAGCAGATGGTATTTTTCCCATTGTAAATATAAGCAATTTGATATGCAGGCCATTGTAGCGAGAAAAAGACTGATTCGCTAAAATATTACGTAAATTTTTGGTAAATGAGTAATCGCAATAACGTTGTTTGCAATAATATACGGTTCGTTTCGACGATAAGACGACAATGACGGAGTGACGAAATAAATCAACATTAACTCGTGCAAATTTAATTTCGTCATATTGGAACGGATCTCATTAAAGTTCACCTCGGAATCAAATGATCTCCATTACCTCTACTCGGCATTAACGAATAAACTTTAACGATTTGTTCGAAATTCAAGCGATAAGGTTCCCCGCGACTCCATATGATCATTGCTCTTTGTCTAATAATATGCGCCGAGAACAGCAGCATATATACGCTGAAGAAAATGCAGTTTCCCAGACGCGTCATATCGGCTGTGCGCAGCTTCTTATCGCATAAAAATTGAATTTACGATTTCGAAATACCGTCGATTTGCGCTCGTTTGTCGAGTCGCAAAGTCCGAGGTGCTCGAAAGCTAGGATCTCCAGTGGATTTTCTATTTCTTTTTTCTTTTTTCTTTAATATGCGGGCACAACCGTTGTTGTGGGAGTGTTACGAGTAAAGCCTACTTACTTATCGAACGAATTTTACGCAATGATTTATAATTATCATTACGTGTTAATCATTAGGTATATTAGTATGAGAGAGAGAGAGAGAGAGAGAGAGCGCGCACATTCTATGAATCATATGCATATCTATATATATATATATATATATATCATTGTAACAGATATTTGAATTCGAAAATAGTTATTCTCTTTGTCACAAAGAGTACGTATTTGATATGTTTATCGGCTCTTTCACTAAGATAGTCTAATAAAAAGATTGCTCTATATAGATTAGAGTTGTCTCTATTCCTAAAAGGTTAAAATTTCACTTTGCATCTGCGGAGAAAGATTAAATTTCCTCGTTCCATTTTCACTTTAAGCTTTGTAGCATTAATGGCGGATGCGTAAACTCGATCATTATAAACTCGATTGTGCATTAATGTATTAATATTTTACAATAGTCTTCATATAAATTTCGAAAGCTGTTGTGGAGCTTTGAATGAAGAAAAAGAAATTTTTCATTTAATTTTTACATCTGTTTCTCTCCCTATCCACCACTCCCCCCTTTCTCTTTCTCATTAGTATATACGATTTCATACGAAGACAATGTCCATATATGTGAAATCACAAGAGGCATAGATATTGAACTGGTATTGTTGAAAAATCAAAATCAAGGAGGAGAAAAACATTGTCAAAGAGACATCGAATTTCGTAAAATGTGCCTGTAATGTTTCGTTAACGTTTACCCCGTAAAAGTCAACTTGTTCTACTAATGTAATCGTATCCCTCGTCCCATTTTTCTTCCCCCCCCTCCCCTCCCCTCACATCCAACACTCATATAATAAACAAAATAAGCGAGAACTATTGTCTTCGGGGAAAGTCTAGCGTGAATGGGAAAATGCATGGCGTGCAATGGCTCTTGAACTTTTAGCATCGCAGCGAATCGCATATGTTTGTTACTGTAGGTGCACGCCGAGGTAAGTAATTATTGTTCGCGCTATTAACAAATTCTCAGATAGACGCCAAAGATTATTTTATGTGGCTTACTTGCCACACACTCACCTTACTTAGCAGCATAATCATAAAGTTAAATATATCGACGAATAAATAAATAAGCGCGAATAGCTCGGATTATTTTTCCAACTTTCACCAATAGTTTCACACGTTCTTTGTCGACTTTGTCAATATTTCTATACTATATCGCTGCTGCCGTAGGTTTGCGCAAAAATTTCGCTACCAATGGAAATAAAAATCTAAGGACACGTTAATTACACTACCTCTCCTAGGTAGTCGACCGTGCCCTGCAACTCAATTAATACTACAATTTAATTGGGGGAGTGGGGGAGGGGGGGGAAAGAAAAAAAGGAGAAGAAGAAGGAAAGAAAGAAAAAGATAAACGTCACGTCGCATCTACCATACTCACTGACTCTTTTAAAAATCTCGCACACTCGAGTCGTACGCGCAAATCTCGGAGTCTCGCGCGTGCCGCCCCACCCCGTAACATTCGCGTCGATTCCCTTAAAGAGCGCGCCCACGCAATCGAGTCACCGACACAGCGCGCGCATATTTAGAAAATCATCGATTCAAGCTCGTTTCTCGGATGATCCGCCAATCGAATGGCGAACGGGACGAGCGTGCGAGCCATTAAATGTTGCAAAGGTCCACGGAGGAATTGTGTCGCAGCCTCCTCGACGGCAACTAGCAAACTCCTTCTTCTCTCAATCGACACGCTCAAGCTTGCTCTATCTCCATCTCTCACTCTACCATCCCATCCAAGGGGGGGGGGGGGGGGGGGGGGGGGGGGGGGGGGGGGGGTCGAGAGCGCCACCGCGATTTTAAAAATAAGGAGATAAAAACGAGGCTAGTAGCCGCGGAAAATATAGGTAAACGATGAGAAAGAAAGTGGGAGCGCGGAAGCGGGTTATTGGGTTGTTTTCTCGTTTCCGCGTAAAATGACTTTTGCCGGGCCGCCGCTGTGACGCTCGACAATGGATGTGGCACTGCTCCCCGTATACGTCCATCGCCAATACCTAGTGCCAATTAAGTTCGGACGCCGAGGCCGTCTCTTACTAATAAATTAATAGGCATTTAATAGGCGACGTATAAAGAGACGCGAGGACCCAGAGAAATTTTTTCATCGCTCCATCTTGATCCTCGGTATCTGGGATACTCGGTACTAACTCGGACAGATCCAATGAAAAATTCTCCCTCCTCCGCGCAACCTGCATTTGCATTTTCATTAAAAGTCCAGAGGACGATCGGAGATTAAGAGTGACAAAAGTTGGCCAGCCGTTAATTAGCCATTCGATTCTTATTTCTCCGGTCTCGATTAAAGAGAGACGAGCACGCGAGTAGGTTACGCTTGACAATGGCCAGAATAACCAACAGGGAACAATGAATTTTGCTAAATGGCAGCGTGGTGATAAGAAGGGACGCGAAGAGAGGCACGAGTCCCCAAGTCAAAGATACAATAGTATTTTCATACCAAACGCGCCACCATAACCGGAACGTAACCACACACAACTCGATATGTTTATGTTTATCAAAACGATGATACGGCATTACGTGGCCTTGGCTCGTATTTGCACGAAATCTACTCTAACGGTCGCATCGAGGCGTTATCGAGACGCGCGAATCTCACTTCTCAAAATGCCCGTTCGCGACTCCTCGGCCATAAAGAGAGGATGCGGGCATTGTCGAGCGGTGTTCCTCGATATATTGAATGACGAACGGCGATCGTCATCGAGGATAAGGAACGCGAGACTCAGCGGGAGACCGAAAATGGAGCCCTCTCGCTCACCCGGGGATGTTGAGGTGTAAAAACCGCCGGGGCCGCCGGAAGGCGAAAAAGGAAAGGAAGCCATCGGCCTATCGGCGCCTAACTGAAACCCCCTCTCCACCCTCGCATCCGCCTTACCGTCACCCAAGCCTTTCCATCCCGCGCTCTCCCCATCTATCGTCCATGCAAACGCCCTTTATCCGTCTAATGCCTCGTGTAAACGAGACGGCCGTGCATCGCAAAATCGCGTTATAAATGGCTGTAATTTCGCGAAATCTACGGAGCAAGTCGCCACTTTCCGTTTAATCGCCACCATTGTAGCCATGCGAGTAAAAGTGCAAAAGTGCACTCGGTAGTCGAGATTCTCTTCTCTCTCTCTCTCTCTCTCTCTCTC
>NW_011948436.1:3588291-3591191 GCF_000503995.2 Ceratosolen solmsi marchali | reverse complement strand
CTCTCTCCCTCTCTCTCTCTCTCTCTCTCTCTCTCTCTCTCTCCCTCACTCCTTTTTATTAACCGACTTTTACGCTTGCCGAGTTATCGGCTTTCCCAAATTACTCTCGCCGCACGCGTCATTTCATTATCTCAACGTCCGTTCGTCCGTCCTTCCCCTCCTTTTTCAAATTCATGCCCTTTTTACCAAAGCACCGCGAAAATTCGTTGGCCAGAAGTCTCGTTGTGTCTTTCTTTCTATCTATCTATCTATCTATCTATCTATCTATCTATCTATCTTTCTTTCTTTCTTTCTTTCTTTCTTTTTCTCTTGTACCCCTCCCCCCTTTCCACGCCGCGGAAATTTCGCTCTCCCGATTGCTTAAGGTTTATACGCGCAAAAATCCAATGCCGTTTTTCCGCGCACTCGTAAATCAGCCTTTGAATTAACGTCTCCTTGGTTGTTCCGATGCCCATTTTAATCCGTTACGTTTGAATCACTGGCTCGATCCCTTTAATCTCCCACTCTATGATAGCGCGCGGGTTTGGGAAAGAGGTTAGGTCACTCGGGCGTGTATTTTCACGGCTGTCAACGGCATTTTCAGCCTCCCGGATTATTATATGGCGGACGTTCGCGTGGCCGTTACGTAATTAAAACTTTCTCGTAAGCCAAATTTACGGGCAGACCTTTGGCGGCGCGGTTTTTCATCCTTGATTGATTGTCGCTCCACGTGACACAGCCACGTGTCTACGATAACTAATGAAAATCGCGTCGCCTTTGCCGCAATTACGCGCCAATTTCCTAACGCGCCAATCCAGCTGCCATTACAGAATTACCCAAAAGATTTTTCCAAATCGACGATTCGCCATTGCACCTCGAACGTCACGCGCGATCGCTCGTAAAGCGCAAAGTCCAGTGAATTCCAGTCCCATCTACGAGCCTTCCTCATTAACCATAAGCCAACACCTCAGGCGACATTGAAATGTCAAACCTTTTCGCGCATCCTCATCCATTCGCTGATAATGAAAGAAATAATCGGCGATGCATCGATCGATCGTTTACGCATCCGTTACCACCGAGTCAGTGCTCGAGTCCCGTATCTGTATTTTACAATAATAATAGCCGAGCACCCTCGTAACCGTTAAAATGGCATTTGACGGCGTAAGACCTTGCGCACGAAAATGCCGAAGAGGACATTAATTTCCAGCTACGGTAGATCGTTCGAGCGCCGCATCGTTCGCGCGCAAATAAAAGGTCGAGCGCTAAGGGCATATTCATCGGCGGCGTAGAAATGGCGAAAATCTCGCGCGACTATCGCGAAAACCCGTTACGGTGACCGTAACCTCGACGGCCCCTCTCGCTTCAGCTCCCACCCAACCCCAGCTTCGTCGTCACTTGGCTCGAAAATAAAAATAAACGCGGCCTTACACCCTCGCGCCCTTTATCGCCATTATCGGCAAATCGTACCTCGCCCGTCACCTCCACCGGCCCCGCCATCACTGCTCCACACCATTCCGCGGCCACTCTCCTCCTCTCTCCTCCTCTCTCCTCCTCCCCCCGGCTCCCCCTCCCCCCGTAACCACCCGGCGGCCATTCGCAAACGCGCAAAGTGGCTCGCGGTAGAAAGAGCGCCGTCGTGGCAGGCGAACGGCCAAGATCGAGTGTGGTGCGCACAGTTTTCTGGCCGACGCGCGAGCGCTCGCGGCACGTTTGGTCGGCGGGGGCCTCGAGCTTTGTTGTCCCTCGTCGCCTGGTAACCGTCGGCCGTTATAGTGTTTTTCCTCGATCGCGGGGGCCAAGTCGCTGCTGGTTCGCTCGACGTGTTCTTGTGCGCGCGCGACTTGCCGAGCACATTCCAGCCTTTTCCGCGTTATCTATCATTGATTTATCAAGTGATTAGTATAATAATATAACGTTATAGTGGTGATGGATAACAGTGTTGCTCCCGACACCCAACGAATTATTGACCCTTGATGGTTTCGTAGTAGTTTTCACCTGGTGTGAGCCTCCTCCACGCGGATGGCCGATAATAAATAACTAATCGTATCGCCCCGAAATGCCTTGTTGGTTTACGTTACGTAATGTCTGCTCATTGGCTGCCAAGTTCGTCTTTGGGCATGAAATTCTAGTCCTTCGATTACTTGGAATGAACAAAATTTTATTAATACTTCCAGACCTCTGCAATATACTACTTATGCTATTTTATTCCCTCTGACGTTATACGGCAATGCGACTTTTGTCTTTGCCTGAAAATCGTCCCGCACTCCCTTATTACCGACCATCTCCAACACTTTAAAACGGCTAATTTGCATAGAACTTTTTTTTTATTCGATACAATGTAAGAATACACCATTGATAGAGTTTTTTCTTCGGGCCTTTGCATTTTGGCTAAAGTTTATCGTTCCGTTATTGGTTATCGTTATTGGTTTGTTCGTTTTTCTTTTTATGTTGATAGAAGATCGAGTAATGTATAAAGAATAAAAGTTCAGGCGATACGAGCTTTATGGCTGATAACAGGCGAGCGGTTAATTTATTATTTCTCCTTCAGCTGCGTATGATTAATACATTCTTCATAAATTTCTATAATAATTGATCACGCATACATTTTGAAGAAATATCATTCAAAGCGTGTATAATATAGCCATGAATGCGGATAAATTTGCTCGATAATGAGAAATTTTAAGTGTAGGATAAATCGTCAAAATGATAATGATAATATCAAGGTTATAATATTGTTCAATTGCAATTATTTTATGGTCGGTAAGAGCATTAGACTCTAAAATACACGAATAGCATTATTCATTTTATTACGATATTATTGGTCCGTATAGTGATTCTCACATTGAAAGACAATTTACAAGCATTTCTTTTAAAAACAACTTACTCCGACTAATAAAAAATACTAGCATTTAGAGAAATTT
>NW_011948436.1:3563291-3583291 GCF_000503995.2 Ceratosolen solmsi marchali | reverse complement strand
ACCTAAAGGCTAACTTTTCGTCTACTTATCCCGACACGACATTTCATTATATTAAATAAAAATTTACGAACCAATTGTTGAATAATTTATTTATTTGGCCTACAATCATCGAATAAGATAATTTCATAAAGAGTGTAAGCGTAAGTAGGCTATTCAAAGCTTTATTCATTATTATTAGCCGTGATAAAAGCACTGTGAAAACTCTTTATTGAGAAATAAAGCTTAAAGTGTGAGGGAGAGAGAGAGAGAGAGAGATGAGCGATCCTATCACTTCCCTTACACTAGAACTGACTTATCGAATTCGTCAAATGTAATGTAACGTCAACAGTGAAAGTGCTCTGTAATTTTCAGACTGCCTAGGGATCGATAAGCCCGTGCTGCCTTTGTAAGTCTGTCTTAAATAAAGGCTTTCAACTTAGAATATGATGCTCCCTTCCATTAAGAAAACGGCAAATCCTTAATAAATATAAAATATAATTAAAGTTAATTATTATGAATTATTTACGGTACGATATAACCACCATGTACTATGTAAATGTAATAAGCATTTCGTCCACGAATAATGAATACGACTTGTATTTTAACGTATGAGCATTGCACAACGCTTTGTGCCTGCGCATTCGTTTATTTATTTATAAGCGCCGTGCAATATCGCGATACAACGTCTCTTCCGTTAAAAAAAAAAAAAAAACAAAAAAAAAACAAAAAAAAAACAAAACAAACAAAACAAAACAAAAAATAAACAAAAATAATAATCCAAATAAATAGGAAATTAGTGACTGGAAAGAGCACCTTTTTACACGTGTTCGGGCTTACGTCGTTCAATAACATTATTCCCTCCTCGTTTCTTACATCCCTCCCTACGGTTCACTCGTATGTGCCGAGCGTCGCGCTTTTTATTTTAATTAACATTAATGCCTTGACTTGGCGTCTTAATTTTGAGACTTTCTCAGGTAATTAAGCGAAGGTGATTAACTGCGTACGACTTTTTATAACGCGTATTCTTTGTGCTACATCGTTGCGAGTGAAAATCTCTCTCTCTCTCTCTCTCTCTTTCTCTCTTTCTCTCTTTCTCTCTGGTCTCCTATCTCTGACTCGTTTCATCTAAATTTCCTTCTTCCTCCTTCATTTAATTTCCTTAATAAATTTTGTTCAATAAAATGCAAATAAACCTTATCGGCCGAGGCGTTTCTAAACGAGAAGGAGGAGGTCGATGCGCTCGATGAAAAATACAGTGGAGAAATCCAGTTGTTAAAAAACGAATGGATACACCCACGCACGCGTAACACAGTCGAGCGATATTCCATTTCGTGCTCTTTAGCGAAAAGAAGCCGGACTCGGCGTTCGAATGCAAAGTTACCATTGAAACGTCATTTGGAATCGACTGCTGCGTAGAAAAGGATAGACTTGACACAATTTCGCATCACCCGTACCTTTTCCAGTGGGTAGCTTAAAATATGCTACCAAACCTACTACTCCAATGATTTTCAATTTCTTCAAGCTGCTGCAAGAAGTAGCAAGGAATATCTCTTTATTACGAGGCTATAGATTGATTGTTACAATATCTTCTTTCGCCTCCTAATGTGGATTCCTATTATTGCTCATTGTATTTGCATCTCCTTTGGAAATGCGTAATTATACATTTTACGAATACGTATAAGCGGTATGGAGTGTTTGATTTAATAATACGTAGTGCGCGTATAGTTTGCGCGTGTGTGGGAAAAGCCTTCGTACGCGTAGATTTATAAAATACAAAAAATTTCATTGCAGTAAACCGAGCTTTACTGGTACTCTGTATTATTTGTGATTTATTCGAAACAAAGTCGTATTAGTGTGTAATAGATGTTTTAAAAATTTATAAGAGTACAAGTGCACATTAATGAACAGTTTTCAAAAATATTTTTCTTTTTAATGAAAGAACGATGGAACGCCCAAGTGCCGTTAAAATATTCTTTAAATTCGTATGATAATCTCACATAGTCTCTTTATAAAAACATCGGTCACTTAAAACATCAATGAAAATTGAAAAAATTTATGAAATGATCTTGGCAATTGCACGAATTACTTAATATTAATAATGCAAATCGTTCGACGCGAGACGTCACATTAACAACAATTTACGCCTTGCAATCCAATATTTTAGAGAGTATGACGCATAATAGTATAGTCTCACACAGAGATTAGCGCACTTTTAACTCTCTACCTATACTTTTACTTTTACTTTTACTCGACATTTTATATTTTATGAAGAAAATCAGCGGTAGTACCGATGAAATTAATCCTGTAACATAAATCACAGCTTTCAAACCTGTTATTCTTATGTTGACGAGAAGGCTCGAGTAGAAAAATACTTGTAAAGTAATTTGGTGAAAATATGAGAATGGAAATAAAAAATTTTACATTCAGAGCCGCTGGATGAAAATGAATCGGTGCGCGCTGAGTTTCTACGTCGATGATTAGAAACACGGGAGAAGTAAGACCTTTTTAATGTAACGCGAAACATCCTCTGCGCAATTCCCAATTACACTACTACGAGACACTTATCAATTATAATTAACAATTATTACTATTATAAATACGTGTCACCTGCCTACGTGGCAATGATTCTCAATTCGCCCGACGCCATATACAACATCTTACGAAAATTTATTCGTACGCTCTATGGGCACTTGGAACGAAAATAGAATGTATTTACATGGATTTATGAAAGTTTTCAAAGAGTTGCGGTTGCCGTATTAATATTTTAAAACTTTCCATTAATCTATAATACAATCGAGCGATTTCTTGATTTTCTTCTCGTAATATTTATCGTATGTCTATGTATATGTGTACTACCGTTAAATATTGATCAGTTGAAAATTGTTAATTTCTAAATAGTCACGTATCAAATAAATTCATTAATTACGTTTACTACGACTACAGTAGTTAAGGTCCTTCCTACAGCTGTGTACGTGCAAATAAGCTCGATATTTTATTACGTTCAATTAAATTTCATTACACATCTTTTCTAAAAATAACTTCTCTCTCTCTCTCTCTCTCTCTCTCTCTCTCTCCATGCAAAAGCAACGTCGATATTATTTTGCAATAATTAAATTTTTTATAATAACGTAATTACTTTTATCGATGAAATACTAATTTAAAACGCGTACAATACGAATAGCGAATAATACTCGAAAATCACTTTTCCATTAGCCGGTTCACAACAAATGTTGACAATCGTTTGTCATTTCTATTCCTCCTGACAAAAGCAATAAAATTAAAGTCGCGCGTCGACTTTAAGCCGACAAACTAAATAATACCAGTCGCGTATTACGTATGAAAAACGTTTATGTTGGTAGTAATATTGATATTAAAATTTGATATCCGGCGAAGCGAAGCGAACTTCAAACTGCCGCATCCAAGTCAAGAAATACAAGGGGTAAACGCTTAAACCATAACGACGCTTTGGCCGTTAATATAAATAATAGCAAATCGTGAATCTGTCGGAAGCATAAACGGCTTGTGAAAAATGCTTTGGCTCGTGCTCCTTTGACCAATCGATCGATGAAATTCAGATAATGGCCCATTCGTGATTTCATTCCTATGTCGTAAACATTCGGTTCGTGTTTTATTTGTCAGTGGATGACGTTGGATATCAGGGTGTTGCAATGAATTCTTTTTATTGGCAGCTCATTCAGCTGAATTAAAGTAGTTAGGCATGGGAAACGCCTCTCGACACACACAATTGGATGTACATAAACACCATTTTTTTCATATTCTCTCTTGTTTCGTTAATCGTTTTTTGTTTTTAGTTTTGTTCAGTAATAGTTTATTGCTATTGTTTTGATTGCTATGAGTAAATTTATTAAATCTAATGAGTATAGAATGTGCCTATTGTAATTGTACATTGAAAATTGAATAGTGTTTGACGCTTAATTTTTCATTAAAGTGATTTCATGGTCATAATCCATTAATAACGGCCAAATAATTCATTAAAGAACGCCAAGAATATTTGATCGTGATTTAAAAACCTTAGTGCCATTAATCAAGGAAATGATGGAAAATAAGAAATAAATGCGTTATTTACTTTTACATGAATTTTTTACAGAAAAACATTGCATACTCTAAATACATACAGAAAAGCAGCCATGTGTGTTCATAATGTTTTCATATTTTTTTTTTTTTTTTTTAATAAAGAATCGACTAGTTCATTTTAGTAGCTCGAACGATAAATTTAGATGAATGTAAAAGAATCGATAAGAATGGAATGTTTTCTATTTTCCGTGGATTTCGTAGTGGATGCCTTGCTCGACCAAATTGCAAATCAATCTACCAATATATTCGATGTTTACTCAATTTAATTCAATTCTCCTACTGTGAGTTCATTAATGTAAATAAATTTTAGAAATAGTCCAATCTCTATATGGTCATGAAAATAAAAACTCAATATATTTTCATAGATAATAGAATTTATCAAAACATTCCAAATCCAAAATACCATTTTTGTTTTTTTTTTCACTAATTTAAATTGAAAACTTTTTCTATAGAGAATATTTTCAATTAAAAAGCCCCTGATTATTATTGTATTTTATGCGAAGCTGTGAAAATATGTATTAAAAGTAAATAGATTGTTGATAAGTCAAAGGAAATGATTAAATTAATAAATTGCGTTTTATCTATATAAAATCTATCATTCGTAAAAGAGTTGAATATGCATTTTTATGAATTTTATGTCTTCGGATTAATTTCAATATATATTAACATTGAGACTGTAATGAAAAAAAATTTTCTTTTTCATATTCAATAATATGAATCTTTCGATATATTTAGTAATTTTGTAATATTGTATTAAAACGTATCTTAATACAATAATCATTGATTTAATTCATGGATAAATATTAAGCAACTTGATGGGTGTTAAGTATTTTTTAAGTATAACATAACGGTATTATTGAAAAATAAAATAAAAAGAAAAAATAATAATGAGAGTCAATTATCATCATACGGAAATTTAACCCTTCTCACATATTTATTTAACATTCTATTATTCGCTTACTTAGATAATTACGAATGTTATTATATAAATAAATACATGTAAGTTTATAAATATGTCGTTAATGTTTCATCTTTTAGAGTAAATGAGCCACGTACATTTTATTCCTTACCGAGAAGCGTTACCAAATAATTTCTTAACTTTCCCATGGAATAAGGGGGTCACATTTTTCTATTGGATTTGCTGTATAATTTTTTCTATTCAAGACCATTATTCTAGTTTCGCAGGCTTCTCGCAGGGAAAATAAATAAGTGCTCACGTATATTAGCCCCTTTTTTTTTCCTTTTGTTTTTCTTTTTTTTTTTTTTTTTTTTTTTTTTTTTTTTTTTTTTGACACAACTCTTTCTGGATTATTACTCAATTTTTCAGTTTTTTCCTACAGTTTTGTTTACACGATTAAATATTAAATTTTCATTTAAAAATGACTTTAAATACTTTGTTAAATATGTTTTATAATCTCTCCTCTTATTGGTAATTCCTATTATTATTATATCGATTATAAAATATAGGATAATGCTGATATAAGGACCATAATCATTGTTATTTTAAATTTGATGGAATTTCATTTGATTGATAGGAAAAGAAAATATTATTTAGATAAATTATTTCTTGACAGATCCGTCAATGGCCCAGTTGAATCATTCATCATAATAATTGTAAAAACCAGCTGGAATAAATAAGATTCTTTTATTATTATTATTATAGTTTCTTACCATGGATTTCATCTCGACTATCGACCATTTGAGTTGAGAGTATTTTAGAATTCATGACGTTTACTCATTAAATAATATGCATCTTTTCATTGCACACGCATTATTTTCATTTACCTAAAAATCCTGTATCCTCCTTAGGACATTGGACATTAATGAATATTACAAAATTTACAAACTCATACGATATCTCGTAATGTTATAAAGAGCTCCAAAATCTATTATGTCCGATCGTTTTTCCTCGTCTTTGCCACATCCATTGCCCGTCAATGAAAACTTATCGTTCATCTGATAAATATTTTGCAAAGATCTTGGCCTGCATCTATCGCATAAGCTAGAATAACATTTACTTAAAATTGGATGATATTTCATAGCTACAACGGTCATTGTTGTTCTTTTATTTCACAAATTTTTAAGTGAATTTTTTCAGGTATTCCAAACGTTTCCATGATATTTGATCATCTTAAATTTAGTTTAATACTTTCATTCCGCCCATGCCCTGGTTACTTTGTTCTTCATTCTCTCCCTTCTACGCTGAAATCCTATACACTTTCATCTTCCAGTTTCAATTATTTTCATATATACCAGCTCGTCTTCAATCACGTTATATTGAACAATGTTTTAGGCTCTCGAGCCTCACGACTAACTATATACTCGGCATATTTCAAACCTTTGCCACCCATCGACTTCATTAGTACCTCCCAACTCGTGCTGGCGTTGGCAATTATTTCATCCGGATGGTTGGTGCGCTAAAAATTAAGTAAAAGTCAGTAGCCGTGAAAATCGACCTAATTTCCCATAGAAAGGTAAAAGAGCGAGAAGAGCCGTCCGTCCGATTAAGCGACGTTCAAAGCGGTCGCGCACCAGGCTTCAACCGTTATGGGCTTACGTAATTTTCCGGACGGGGCTGAGAGACTCGAGAAAGAAGACAATATCATATTCGGGGCAATGAGATGATTTTTCCGTGGATCGTGGTGGAGTCCTTTTACCTCGTGGTGCGCAAGAAGTAGGCGCTCGGAGTCATCGTTGCGCGAAAACTCGGCGAACCTCGGGAACGACATCTTGCTTTTTACATATAGGCCACGTAGTTTCACTCTCCGTGAATTTCAAATGAGCTCGAAAAGAAAGAGAAAAACCAACCAAGAATCCAACGCTCTCCGAAGAAAGACGATAATCATAGGGCTGATAGCGGTAATGCATTACCACGACTTTTTAGCGGAGTTTTGTACTTGGTGTTTCAGCGATTAAAGAGAATCGCGATCTCTCGAATATGAATTTCTCCTTAAAGCGAGCTAATCGTTTTCCGAATAAAGTTTACGGCACATCAATATTTTCCATCTTTCGTCATTCAAGAACGCGTGCTCTTGGCAAAAACTGTCACACGGCCGTTTGCCCACAGGCGATCCACACCTTGCCGATTTATTTTCTATTCAACGGCAGGATAATTTACGAAAATGGCCATCGAGCTCCAAATAATTTGTGAGGATAGCATCGATCTCGTAATATAAGGTCTGTCACAAGGTAACAGTAACAGTTGAAAATTGACTCGATAATGACTCGTCCGATAAAAATTTATCGATACGGCCCCGGTAGCACTTATTACCGCTGACGATTAATAATCCATAGGAATCCATATTGAATGTTTATCCCAGTGTCAATGAAATTATCGCCGAATTCAAATATTCTTAGTACCGAGGAGTTGGTCTCACTTTTTTAAAGTACGAGTTATACTTTTGTAAATTACACTTATAATTCAAACGAAAGTACGCACGTAATCATTTGAATTAGACTTTCTAATCAAGTAATTTTCACTTCATAAATTAGCCATTCGGTAATCCGATAATAATAATAATAATAATAATAATAATAATAATAATAATAATAATAATAATAATAGAGTAAAAAGAAACAAATTAAATTAAAAGCATACTATTATAGTAAGATAAGCGTCTTTAATTAAAATCGGAAGCTTTACTTCGGACAAAATATCTCAACCTAACTAACATATTACATTACTAACTTTGAAGATGTGCTAATTGAAAAACTTTCCCTTAAGAAATGCTTGAAAGCTTATAAGTAACTCATCGAAAGGATGTAAAATTTTCATTAACGATCAAAAATTAATCCCTCGCTTGAAAATTCAAAACCAACTTGATTATTTTTACATCGAATATTAATTAACAAATTGTACAGCTCGCTCTTACCTATAAGCACGCTGAGTACGCTTATGAGTAAATAATACCCTGGCAGACCACATAAAACGAACAAAAGGATTTTAACGCGTCATCGTGAAAGAGTATTAATTTCCTTTTTACAATAAAGGATGTAGGTATATCAAGGCCGAGCTATGCATCATACGATGATGCCTGCATGTAAAAGGAAATAGAGTCAAGGAAAGGCGGTAACTGCAGAATCTCGGAAAGCGTTTATGCGCCTCTTGCAGTTGCATTTTGAAAGCATATCGTTGACAATAAAACATTGAAAACACGAGCGTCTTCCTTCGTTCCGCGATTTCCGGATATCCTGGCGCGCATCGAACGTTGCGCAAAGAAAGGCTCGTAGAAAGTCCGCGGTTGAGAAAATCATCCCGTAATTAACGGCAGCCAATTAGCTGTATTACGTCTTTTGCAAATGACTCGTGGATGGCGGGAGGGAGAGAGAGGGAAATGCGGGAAAGCCCGTAGAGCTCGGGCATGGATGCCAATGCGTCTCCTCTCATTTATTTATCATGCGTGTATAGTCCGTGTGTTATAAAATGCCATGGCGGCTTCCGCCACTATAATAAATCATTATTATATCATTCGCTTTAGGATTTTAGAGCTTTCGGAGGAGAAATGCCATCGGAACTCTATGCTTCGTTCTGTCCTATGGCGAATCCATGTTGCTTTATGGAGCTTGCATCGTTCTAATTAAAAAAAAAAAAAAAAAATCATTTATTTATGTTATTGTTTAAATTACTGTTAGCAATTGTAAGCATATACGAGCATAACTATTTTCTATACGATAAAAGAGGGCCTACACGAATAATATTTTATTTGCAATTTAATGAAAGGAATCGTTATTATCGTGGTACTTGGGCGATATTTGTATTATGCCGAGCAACCGACTACTGCCTATATAGCTGCCGTAAAGCTGCAATTACATTCTTTAACAAGAATTCCGTAACGTATTCGGAAACTTTGTTTTCCCAAAAGGAAATTTTTCTTTGAAACTATTAAAAGTCAATGGTACGGTTTCACTCCCGATCGAGCCCGTAAAAACAAGTTCCAAACGAATGACGAATAAAGAGGGAAGAGCTGCGACGAGCAAAGGAAAAAGAGCAAGCGACGCTCGAAGCCCTCGGTCGTAGCCGGAAGCGCGTGGAAAGTTTCAAGAGGTCCGATCGATCTTAAGCGAATCCTCGCTCGGGCTTCCAGCTCTCGTCGGAGAGGTCGGAAGGTCGCGCGATTAATGCACATGAAGAAAAGTGTCGCTCTTTTAGGATTTGGTTTACTCGGGTGGATTGTCACCTTTTAGTCGGCTCTTAGTGCTCGATGGTTTGGCAGCCGATTAATGGAGCGAAGAAACTTTCCTTTTAATGGAATACAATTGCGCTATCCATTATAAGAAATATTGCGTCGCGTGGCGTATTTGACAATTTGTTGAAGCCTAGACAATTTATATTACATATCGTTAAACGCTATTTGCTGGGAAATATCTTTTATTTCTAAATGAGAATCAATATCGAATAGATATCGTATTGATAATATGTAGATAAGAAAAAATAAAACAAATAATCAATATATTACTCTAATAATGTCAACTATTTACTTTAAACTGAATTTCCATATAATTAATATATATGAGATAAAATCTTTAACTCGTCTCTCCTTGACATTCTAAACAAAGATATTTGTTCACTATTTTTTGATTATTTTTTTAATTAAAAGACATTAAAAAGTAATACGTCTATGTATTAAAACTTCGAAGGAAAAATTATTTTTTCATACCTTTACCTATAAATTATATATATATATATATATATATATATATATATATATATATATATATATATGATAATAAATATTATTTCTAAGTAAGAATAAGACACGAACGTTATTTCAAGTTTTTAAGATACGACATTTCACATTTAAAGAGACGCGATTTACATGGGATGTTATCGTTCAATTCTGAGAATTCGTTATAAATCTAATAGAAAGTATATCACCCGCGAGATTAAATACTCGTTGTATGTAACTTATGCTCCACTTTAAAATACTATAAGGGTTCACTTTATCAGAATTAAAACATTTTTATTTTCAGATAAATAATAAGTGCCATTTATTAAAAAGGATATTATCGGCAAAAGTGTAAACTCAGTTTAAAATAAAAAGTTGGCATTATTACTGTAAAATATTGATACTTTCGAGGGAAAAGGAGTTTGAACGATTGAATAAAAGAATTTCCATTAATTTTAAAGGGCTTTTTTTCAAACCGGAGAGTATGTATCTAATGCATCAATGCATCGTGGATTTAAAAAATGTAAATTATGGCGGTATATCTTTTCCATCGTATATTTCTTACGGTGCACTAAAATCATTCAACATATCAAATAGTATTTAATGGTGGAAGTAATTGAGCCAGTCGTACGGAAACGTCAACATGAAGAAAATGGAATTGTTTCGTGAGTATTTACTCAATATTCAATGGTAGTAGTTCAGGACTTTTGCATCATCTTTTTAATCAGTGTCGATGAATCATTACAAGAGCAAGGCATATGAACATCTCAACGTCTTTAATATGTCCAACACATATTAAAATGTCTAGCGATGTGATTCTCATCAACGTCACATCGTAAATCCAACGCATAATTAATCGCCGATTCATCGGCAATTTCGTTATAGCAAATCCATATAAAGCTGCTTCGAACGCACTTACCCATCCCACTGAACAAACTTCTACATGAGAAAGCATAATAAAGGAAATAAAGGAACCGTACTTTCGATCTTTATGAAATACTTTGCAGCACCAACGAATTTTCCGCGCATTAATGAAAATAATAGCGATGGAGTAACGGCGACCTCGGCGTGGTCGGTGCCAGGAACGCGAGTAGCTCGTCGATTCTATTTATTTTCTCAAGGGCTTCGCCATTTTTAACCTTCGACTCTTCAATTTGTTTTGACTGTTCCAATTTAAGTGACACGTAATCCGCATAGCCAATATTAGTAAAAGATATTTGTAATTTACATATTCATCGTCAAATTATTTAATTATAAATGTCAACGCTGCTATCATTAGCCCCGACTATTTATTAAATCTAGCATAAAAATTATTAATAATTGCAGCGAAAATACACATTATGCACGTACTTCTTTCCCCGTACCCCCACCCACTGACTTCAATATAAGCCATCATAATGTCAAATATTTGTTATTAAGTGTCCTGAATTATGTAGCTGTATTACTTTCAAAAGGTACATTCAATATTTTCATGCACATATTTATCTAAGGAATTGTAAAATGTAAATTAATATTTTTGGATAGTTAACAAGAAACTCTCACTTTCATCCATTTCTATATAAAACGTCCGATAAAAATCATTAAAGTACGCATTTATCGCTAACTTCTCAATGATTTTCGAAAGATAATACGCTATAATAGATTCTTTGACGTGCTAATTCAGACTTGTAGTATTTAGCTGCAATAACTGAAGAAAATTGATGAAAGCCAAAGGGATCGTCGAGTTAGCCACTTTTTGAATTCGAAGCTCAAAGTACGTAGGAACAAATATATATGCTAACGATGTTCAACCAACAAAATTAACTTTTCCTTTCGTTTTTTAAATAAAATTCGTTGTAGCGTCGAGTAGTATCTATATTAACTGGGCAATAGATTTATATATAAAAAAAAAAAAAAAAAAAAAAAAAAAAAAAAAGTAAGGAAAAACGTACAGTCAACGCAATGGCGTTTTACTATCGGCTACAACAGAATCAGTTTCTGTATAAATGTCAATCAATAGGCCTGACAAAGTGAAACAGCAGAAAATTATAATAATAAAAAAAAAACAAAAAATATTGCAGATACATTTCTTAAGCATGGAATTATCGATAGTCCAGTGACGAAGAGATCGCTCGACAACAGCAGCGTTACGATCAATGAAATATAAATCATTATTTGCTTATTTGCTTCTTCGTAATAAAAATTCCATGACATAACATTACAATTGTCTTTTTACACGCGACTGGTTATTCGAAATATTTCATCGGCGAAACGGCCATTCCTTTTGGCTTTGCTTGATCGATACGACTACTTTAAGTCGCGCAACACTCGTCCGCGGTATCTTGCACCTCTAACAAGTTCTTCGCGCATTATTATCATAAGCGATAAGCGATCGATAATACGCGATGCACAACGTCCGCTAGTCGCGATCGACGGTAACGCCAGCAATACCCTAATGACTTTTCCATTATCGCGGCCATCCAACGATCTATCATCACACGAGGTTGAAAACTACTGGGAACACCAAGTCCGAAGCCAAAATCCTTAACAGCCACCTAAATTAGAACCTTTCAGTTAGTTGACATCTCGGCGAATCCGTATGCGAGCGACGATCGCGAGGCCGATTTAAGGTAAAAGTGACGTTGCGGGCGGCGCGATCATCAAACTCGTGATTATCGAGATGCACGACTGAGTGGAGCGAGCCCGAGTTAGGGGACACCGAGAGCCATCGGATCATCGAAAAAAATGGTGGTGTCGCACCGCGAGAGCAGCATCTCCTCCAACATCCGGGCGATAATCGAGCAGCTGAATCTGAATCCGGTGGAGCGTCGTCGACTGATCGAGTCGCGGGCCGAGAGTATAGATGGCTTGAAGCAGCAGCTGGTGGAGTCGCCAAAGTCGCGGGTGACGATTGGCGTCTACGGGATGAGGCAGACGACCGCGGAGCAGCAGTGCAGATCGAGGAAGGTCGGGAGAAGAGTCGAGCCGAGGCCCAGACAGCGGCTGCCACCGAGGACCGAGCAGACGCCCTCGGCGATATGGCCGGAGCTCGAGGACGATAGAGCGTTGCCACCCCCGGGGGACGCGTACACGGTAATATCAATGGGAATTCGAATCCACGGACATCGCCTCGCCTCGGTTTTCGGTTCGGAACAGACTTTCCCAGCCCCGATGATCGCTCGCTCGAAACGCGCGAGAGACTCGTCGGGCTACGTACGTCGATTATTCCACCCACCACCAGCCCACCCCTTTTATTTTCAGAATTTATTGGGAATTTCGATTGATCTCGTTTCCTCGGTGTGCTGTAGTTTAAGATGACGTTGGTTGTGATTGAAATACGGTCAATCTCGACGGCGAACAGATTTTCCCTATTCGATTTGTCGTTGCTCGCTTCCCTTTTTCATTGTCGCTGCCTTTGCGATTTCAATCATAGGCATAATAACGTAAAAGGGTAGGGATAACGAGTAAAAGTAGAGAAAGCAGAAGAAGAAGAAGAAGAAGAAGAAGAAGAAGAAGAAGAAAAATAATATTAACAGGAAGAAGAGGAAGATGACGATGAAGAAGTGAATAAATATATAAGCGATCACGATATTTCGATGTGTGGCAAAAGGGAATATGTTTGTGGCACTGTTTTGACGTTTTTATTGACGACAATTTATTTGGATGATGTAAATGGAAATACCATTGTCCGTGTTTAAAATAATTTTCCAATATTTCGTTTTATGCACAGAGTAAATATAGTTGTTCGGTTGATTGGTCGAAGGTTTCGCCTGGGAAGTAATACATAGAAAATTTGAAGCTCAACATTGTATAAACGCGTTGGGCAAACATGTGTTGTGCTCCAATGAGTTTGCAATGCAAATTGTAGACCGGAAGAGAATTGGCCGTATCGATCAAAGAGTCGAGGCCTTTCGCGAAAAATATAATACCATAACGCCTAAAACAAAATTTTACGAAATCTCATAAAGCGACCGCTCGTAAGGATCTCAGCGTCTAATGATCTTCAATTTCGAATGGCATTCAGTGTTGACCAAATGCTTGAAGTTTATTGTAATAATATTAAAAATAATATAGTTTGGGCTACGAGCGATGAATGGTCGTTAATTTGGTAAAAGACATGTTATGTAAAAGAAAAGTTTTACGTTTCTCCAATTAAATTCTTGAAAATGTATTTTCTTTTATCGCACAGCACGTCGCTGCGAGCATTTTACCATTTATTTTATAACTAAAAATAAAACTATCGCTCGCGCTCGAGGGTTTCTCGCACAAATGCAAGACGGAAATGAAATCATTTGTTTCCGTAATTTATTGTAGACGTAGGTATCGCTAAATAAAAGCCAGCTACTTCCGAACGTATGAAAAGACGACCCAAACATCGCCACTTATCTTCAAAAAGATTTTACTTGCGCGCACATCTACAGATTCTTTAGCGATTATCAGCTCCCATTGTGCAATAGATTCGTTTTAATTTCCTCTCGAGTTTCTCTTAGTAAAATGAAATCCGCACGCTAGCAATGGACGGACATTCTCGTAGAAATTCAGCTAGAAATTCCATTATCCGTAGGGTATAAAGGACAAGAATTATCCCTATTACCATACGACGCTTTCACAAAATCCCTGAGAACTTCGCACCGAGTCAGGTGACGTCCATATTACAATTTCCGCTAAATGCCTAGGCTCATTATAAATAAAGAATGCAACATCGTAATCGAAGGGGCTCGCGCCTTCCCACCAAATAAAAAGACGCTCCCATTAAAAATGCCTAAAATTATTCATAATTTTTTATGAAAACCTCTCGCTCCACTACCCATTCGACCATTCAAATGTCAGTCTTTGCGCCTCCGTCCAAACCACGCCCCCATGAAAAAACACCAATTTCCCATTTTTTCCAGAAATTAAATTGCTCTTCGACAGCTCGTTATTCCCTCACCCCCAATTCCCAAGTCCCGCGAGGATCGAATCCCGGAAAAGCGCGCGACACCGAAATCGCGCTTCTCCGCATGCGAGTCCCGAGTGCGCCGTTAAGTCGCGCACTTTCGCACGGCCACGGCGAACGGTAACGCGGCCGTTTCTCTCTTGGGAAACGACTGTTATGACGACTGTCCTGGCCTCGCGCGGTCGCTCGCCTCTCCTCGCCTTTCCCCGAAACGAGGCGAGAGACCAGGCGAGAGACAAGGCCAGCGGAGGAAAGGCCCGCGTCCACCTCCTTACGACACCTTGCATTCGAATTCTTACTCGCGCGAATTTTGAGGAAGACCCGCTAAGTACGGGACGGGACGTGGTCTAGTGGCAATTACGTGGGGGCAATGGGGGGAGCTCGCCCGTACGGGGTGATACGTTTAGCCTTCAGCGGCTGTGGCATCGGCTTTAGGATGCGAATTAAGACGGCCGTTGACGTCGCGTTCAATGCACTTTGATGTTGCTTGCGATCAGTGTCGCTCGAGTTATCGCTTAATTTTCAAATGCTCCCTCTCGATCGAGCCTCTCGTACTTTATAAGAGTCAGATTGTTACGTAATACCATAGTGTGAGCAACCGATAATAATATAATAATCGAGAAATGCCACTTTTCCCACGATAATGAGCGCGCAGGCGAGCCGGCATAACTGTTAACGCAGCGCTTATAACGAACGCGAGCGAGCGGTTTCTTTCGTCGAACCAGTTTACGTTATTATTCTATAGCGGCGCGTTCGATCGCTCGATCGCTCGATCACTCGTCACAAGGTAAGTCATAAGTCACGAGTCTCAGATTTAGTGATTGGAAGGGACGATTTGGCAATTGGCGCGGGGGAGGTATCGACCACTTCGATTTAACGAATGTCGCCGGGAACGAGGGAGGGCGGCTTAACGGTTTTAGTTCGAGCCAGGTGACCGATAATAATGGGAAGGGAACCGGCGGCTGATTAAGGGGGCGCAAAGGAAAATTAAATGAGCGATGAGAGATGATAGTTACGAAGTATAAGAAATAATTCAGACTATGGATTATTATTAAACGGTATTTTTGTTTGTTTCGATCTCTGCCCAGGTCCCGAGGAGAGATGCAGCCACGCCGACGAACATCCCAGCCATCGAGACACCGAGTTCGCCGTTTAAGGAAGATTTACGTATGTATACAAAGCCATTGTGTAATTTTAGACTTTGCCACATTGCCGGGCTTTCTTTTTCATTTTGTAGCGAAACCGCGAATACCGAAGCCGCTCTATCGATGCGATGCTTTCCCGAGCGAATCGCGAGACTTTCGACTCACCGGCTAATAATTGAATTGGCTGATCACCTAATACTTTCGTCGGCACGTGCAAAATGCCATCGAGTGGCCGTCGCGATCTAACGGATGTGCTCGATGAGAATTTAGATAAGATTGCGATTGTTTGTGCTTTTGGCAATTTTCGGGCAAAATTCGATGGGGCCGGCCGTCTGTGATGAAATCCGACATTGGCCGGGAAGGCAAGAGTATGGAGTTTATCAACGAGGGTCCATTGAGTGGTGAAATCTCTACATTCGGTGACGAAAGATTTTCGTTCGGTGATATATCGTACGGTACGACAGTACGGGAGACTGCATTTCTCAGTTTATTAATAAAACAATTACAATTAAGAAGCCGTGACCATTTGACTGTTTTTATAAATTGATAAGTATAAACAATGAGACAATTACGAATTCGAGTATTGAAAGAAGTGTCTTATTTACTTTTATACGATTGTACGGCTCTTATAATTTTATAGTAAATTTCCTTGTTTAATGGCATTGAGCAGTGGTAGAATAAACGTGTGATGTAAACACTGTAAGCAGTAATTAATTTCGTTCGTTATTGCTCAAACAAAAAACAATGGATCGAATGAAAGTGTGCTTTGCCTTGGTACATTTAATACACGCACGCACACGTAGAGATAAATGGATAGATAGATAGATAGATAGATAGATAGCAAGATATATATATATATATATATATATATATAGAGGCTCTTTGTAATAAGAATTTCTCTTTATGAAAAGCGTTGTCTGACGAGAGGTCCTTTCAATTACTCTCCATTCAATTCTCGTCAATTCTTTCACGCACGCTCGCAGCTAAAAACTGATAATTAATCCTCGTCTCGCGGAAGGTCTGCCAATAGAACTCCAGTCGCGGTCCCTTTGTCGCCGATAGAGATGCTGCCGTACGTTATACGAAATGAGCGCGAAATTAGTCATTTGCGACGTCGCTTGGAAACACGTTATTTCCTCTCTGCTAAAGCTTCGCGTGCCGTTAAAATTAATACAAAGCTGGTCGCTCGGTCGGGGAGAGCCGCGTGACTCGCTGCAATTAACGCGCTTTTGCGGTGGAACCCACGAACGACGTCATACGAGTGAATTTAAGCGCCGCCCGCCATTCGCGCTATCCTGATACGAGGATTAATCGCGATGTGAATCCGCGCGAGTGCTTCGGCATCCCCGTCGGCATCTTGTTTTTAATTACATGAGCACTTTTAAATTCGGGCGGAATTCCGGGATAAGAATGCTTTCCCGATGACCGCCATTTCCTTTTTGCCGAATGGGATAGGTCGCTTTACGAATTTGAATCGCTTTACGCTTTGAAAATCAGTTTGTCCACTGGAATAATCATCTCGTCTAACGACATACAACTGCGAACTCGAAATAGAACTGCTGTTGTGCAATTACTGTAAAAGGATTTCCGAGTTGTGCTTTCAAATTTTCTACTTTAATAAGAGCCCGGGACGGAAATTTCGAAATAAATTAAGAACCTAAATAACAACTATTTAAATATATCTATTACTCGTGCGCGCGGATAAATGTTAATACGTCTTTATCTTACTATTATTATTATTATTAATTTATTAATATGTGTTAATAATTTATCTCGTGGCTTATTCCAAAATTAGCGAATTAATTAAATTTTGTTATATGTAAAAATACACAATTGGCCCAAATAATGGCTTTCTCTTCGTTATATTTTTAAAATGAATCGCATATGACTGGCAAATGACCTCATGTATTTTCTAATGTAATATGAAAATTCTCAACATCTATTGGCATCAATTGACCGAGAAAATTTCACCACTTAATGAATACTATTAAACTTATTACCAACAAATAGTTTCCTTGAAATTAAAAATTTTGATTAACGATTAACGGAATAGTGCGAGCGATATAATAATTGCAACTTGATATAAAAAGATTTTCAGAAATGAAAATCTGTTTGAAATTCTGTACAAAGTATTGTTTTTCTTCATAAATCGTTCTATTATGTATAGTGAAATAAGATACTCATTCGTAATAATAATTCAATAAGATCTTTATTAAAATCAATGAATTTTTTTCTAATTAAATTATTTAAACGATAAAGCTTCATATATATATATATATATATATATATATTTTTTTTACATAAGAGAGATATTAAGCTTGATACTTATTTTCAAAAGTTTCTTCTAACTCGTTAATATCGTAAATCAACCTGTTATTTGCCGACAGGAAATATGAAAATATAAAAATAATATAAGAATGTAGACTTTCTTTTTAAATATGGCGAAAAGGTTTATTAACCAATTGAATTGCTTAAATATTATTGTTATACATAATATCCAATCTAATCGATGATTTTATTAAATATTCATTATAACTATGCGGATTTAATCATTAATAATAACATTAAAAATTAAAATGAAATAAATTAATGCTTTAAAATCATCTATTTTCTTTTATAAAAATTTTTTTAAAAAATAACATTAGAATTCTATATTATGTGCGTTTGCTACATTATCCTACAATTTTCATAAATTATCGATATCACAGTACCTAGGCTCTGTTTTTATACATAAACAATGCTGAGAATTTCTATTTTATTTGAAATACGGTAACATAAATACCGCAAAATAAATAATTTTATTTAAATATACGAAAAAGGTAAACTGCTATCTAGAATTGTTGGATTTTTTATTGCACAAAGATTTTACGCGATAAGTCAACTAAACTCCAAGATGAGTGTGCCGCTTTCTCTAGTAATATTTTTTATTATTGTGGTATACTTTTATGTTTCTTTGCAACTAGTTGCAGATATCATCGGTGACACTTTAATATCTTTGCATGCTCGTACGTTCTCGTCTTGCAAGATAATTACTTTCACATACGCGGTAATTCTTGTTGTAAAGAGTTCAGGATATTTTAAAAGCACGTATTACACAATCCTAGATCACGTAATAAATCGTCGATAAATTTTTAAATAAATTTTGAACATTGTTTTTATGGAGTTGGATAAAGTAGGAAACTAACGTTTAAAAAGTAAAGTAATTTTGTTCTCTCTCTCTCTCTCTGTCTCTCTCTCTCTCTGTCTCTCTCTCTCTATCTATCTATCTCTCTCTCTCTCTCTCTCTCTCTTTGCAGTATACATTACGATAAACTCGAAAATAATTGCTTCAATCCTTATTGTTTAGGTCGGCAAATGGTACTAGTTAAAAATAATGTTAATTATCTGTATAATAATTATTAATATGCTAAACAATAATCTTGTTATATCATTGGGAAAGTTTTCATTTTTAGTTTATGAAAAATTGATATATAAAAAGCATTATAAATATAATACTTAAGAGAAGAATGATAAATTGTTACAAACCTAAATAATACACATGAAAAAGTGTAATATTAAAGTCAATAGACATTTTTATATTAATGTTTAAGGCCTTCGTGTTTAAAGCCTAAATTTTCTGGTACTTTATTTTTTTCAAATCGAAATTTCGGTAATTCTTACGAAAACGATTTTTTGTAGTTAATATTGTAATAAACATATTCTTTAAACGCTATCGTTCACTATGTAAACTAGTTGGTGTGGGGTCAAAAAAGTGTGATTAATTTAAAAATATAATCATCTTTATGATCTCAAAATTGAGAGTGAAATCGTTAATCGGCATATTTTTTAATTAAGATTTTTTTAGTGCACAATAAATAAAATTAATATTAATATTGATATTCAGAGAGCAGCTTCGGTAAATGTTACGGGATTCCGATATTTACTTTGATTAAATACATAGTCTCTTATATTTTGTTTGTTATTATTGAGTGAAGAATTTTATAAATTTTCAAAACAAAAAATCACAATCTACCTACTGTTGGCTTTCGCCATAACAGGAAATACTAGCACCCAAGGTATTTAAATTTCATTGTTTCGTCTTAATATAAAGTTGAATGTATCGCTTATCAGTTACTTCATTCGATCTATCTCCGATCTCAAATCAATCTCCGACGTTAAATTTATCGAATAATTTTTCAAGACCACATAATGAGGAATGCC
>NW_011948436.1:3517127-3559627 GCF_000503995.2 Ceratosolen solmsi marchali | reverse complement strand
TGACATTTTTCTCCCTAAGTTATTTGTTTTAAGTATTCGACGTTATTCTTTTCTTTTTTATTTTTTTTTTTTTTTTTTCCTTTTCCTTTAACGAAAAAAAGCAGAGAGAGAGAGAGAGAGAGAGAGAGAGAGAGCGAGCGAGAGCGAAAAAGAGAATGAGAATGAGATGAATAGTGACTTCTTTAAAAAGTCATACATTAATTCGTGTGTACAGTAGTTTAGTTTACATTTACTATACCTACATGTATGTACTCGTAATATCGAATATTTTCCTGAGTAAATTTTTTCCTTTTTTGTAAATAAAAAATACGTGTAAAGTGTTCTATCTGTGTAGTAACATTGAACAAACCTTTGTAAATTATAAGAATTTTATTCTTTATTTTTTTTTTTTCTTTATTTTTTTTTTTCTTTATTTTTTTTTATTGTTTGTTATCTATTAAAAACATTATCAATTGTCGAAATTAATTTAAAAATTAAGGCAAAATACTTTTAGCCTTGCCTAATGTGCCTTACAAGCTCTTGGTAGTACTATTACGATAATCGATGCATTTTGAAAGCTTAAAGATCGAGCTCATGGATATTCACGATCATCGAGAGAAATATTTTAGTCGACATGAGAATTTCGATAAAGTAATCCAAATAAATAGTGGTAATCTGAACGCATTAATAAGTAATAGTAATGTAGTAGTTAAAGATACTAGAAAGCAGAACAAAGTATAGTCAAACTAATAAATAATTATAAAATGAATGATTAATCTATATGAAACTTTAATCTTATAAGTTGTTTGAACAATGTTATTTGATAAATGTAAAGTAACAGAATAAAATAGTAAGATTGTATATGTGAACGCGAATAAAGCAGACGTAGACGTTGAAAAATTAATGCTCAATATTAATTTTAATCAGATGTGTACAGGAGTTTTTTTTTGTTAACTCATTGCATTTCTCCCACGTATAAATAAAATCATCCAAAACCTATATTAGCCATTTAATGTAATAAAAGCTAACCTATCTATTACTATACAATTATTTTGAAATGTTGATTTTTTTCTCGTGTTCCGTTTTATGTTGATGAATTCGAAAATTACTTTTCATTGTTTTGAGAAAATGGTAAGCATCGAATATACTACGGCTGTATTATTTTTTTCAACAAAATTTTGTGACATATAGATAATCTATAAATAACTGACTTAGAATAAATACTTGTGACTACGTATTTCTGAAATTACTTTTCAACTTTAAAATGATAACGAAGGATGATGCACTTAGGCTACTCTCTACCCTTCGCTTTAAAAAAATCTTTTTTCCAGAGGACGAAACATCATTATTGCTCGTGGCACTATTATAGTTAATAATTCTTTATTAAATTTATTGCTAAAAAATTAGTCCATATTAATTAAAATGTTTGATCGTTTAATTTTAATGGTCTCTCAAGCTCGACTTCCTAGCTCATATCTTTGAAAATTTTTGCTAAAATTATTGTCGAAGAAATCGTTTGCACAGTTTCTGGATGGACGGCCAATACTTTTCTCTCTGTGTATACTCGACTCTATACTTTTATCATTACTTTGCCATTAATTATTATTATCTACATTAATAAATTAAAATGTTATATTAAAGTATACAAATATGCGCACATTTCGCTTGAAATACCTAAAAACCTTCGTATTATTCATAACCCAAAAACAGATAAGTCAATATTTTTTATTTGTTTATAAATAAAGATATCAGCATAGTCAATATTGTTTATTTCCTTAAACTTTTGTTAATTAATATCTTACTTTCTTATCGTCTTGAGAAAAATATAAATACAAAATAATCGACAGATGCGCCTATTGCTCAATCTCGAAAGAATTAAATTATAAGGTACCGAGAGGTAACGAGGTAACGAGTCGATGAAAATCTTAAGTAAGTATTGGCATAATTTTACGTATTCTTCTTCTATTATAATCTATAAGAAATTAATTAATAAAATGAAAATATTAAACTCTACCATACTTTATTATTGCATTTCTTAATTAAGAATATATTTGTCTTTATTTGAATTCATTTGAATTTATGAAAACGTTCTCTACGTAAAACTCTATCCCATCAACAATAAGACATAATAATATAGCTGGTAATAAGTAGACGATTAAGAAAGGAAAAAAAAAATAAATAAATAAAAGACAGAGAAAAAGTTAAATCTACTTTCATACCGTAACACGTAAATTACATTTTTTTGTCTCAATTGTCTCAATCTGTAATCAATATTTTCTGAAATCTACGTGTGCTTTTAAGGAAACTCAAATAAAAACAGAAAAGTAAGTCAAAAGGAAAGCAACATTTACGGTTTAGCATTATAATACTGAAAATTGTATTTAAAATTTTTTTTAATTTTTCAATTCAAAACCTCTCGATTCTTAATATCTGCTTTTATTTATTAATTGGAAAATCTGTAACCCATTAATAAATATTTAATTTCACAATAATTAAAAAACAAAGCTAATAATAATTCCGAATGTAAAAAATAGTCCTCCATAATCACTTGCGTTCATTCAATAGTAAATATTATCGAAAGTTGATTGATATTGAATTTTATTTTGAATCATGTTTGGAATAAGTGTTAATATGATCTTTATTTAACATAAAAATTAATTAATGCACTCCCGGAATAAACTATTGGTCATTAGCATATTGGTCCATTAGTACAGACAATGGAAAATCTAAACAAATTCCGTATAGTTTAAAAATACGAAATTCATTATAGGATATTGGCATTAAATAAACGTGTAAAACTGACATTCATAATCATTTTATAAAATTATATTTACGTGTATGTACGTTCATTAACAATATCAATAGCACAAAACTTTAAGAATTCTCGCTAATGTATATGCTAAAATTGATTAAATTCTTTCATAGACTATCGATTAATTTTCTTATGGCATTTCTCGATAAGTTAAATAAAACTCTGTGTTCCATATTATAGGATTATAATAGAATTATAGATAATTATAGATTCATATTTGTCCGCATACATACCTTTGAGCGTTCCGTATGCATATATATATATATATATATATATATATATATATATATACATTGTTAAGTGTGAAACTTCGAATTACGAATGAAACCTGAAATGTTCAAGTACCTAAGTACCTACCCTGTCGGCTACCCCTAACCATCTTCATCTCTCACTGGAAGTGGCAGCGGTCAAGTTCGTGGTATGGGAGAACATGACCACTGCAGCCGACCTATGGAATCGAATCGGGAGACCAAAGATCTTAAAGCCCTAGCAACCGAGCACAGCATAATAGATTCTCGATAGGCAATAGGAAATGAGGCGAAATTATCTTTTCAGGCTCAACGCAAACAATACCACTTCAAACAACAATGCGCAATCGTCAGCACGGGATATTGGTCTGTGCATGTTTGTGTCTGTTTGCGTGCGCGCCTGTGTCAACAATTATCGCTCTCACCTTACTAGTAAAATCATCACTACGTATAAGGAATATCCCAGCATTTCCAGTCTACCGTGTGTTCCTCGCGATAACTGAAGATCTCTTCGCGCATGTCTACTGTGATATATACTTATATTTAACAGTAATATACAATTAAATAAAATAATTAATCATTAAAATAACAGTTGAATAATTTTATTGGATAAAAATTGGTCGTATGCATATAAACATAAATTAATAGCTATTCATGAGCGGTGAAAATTAATTATAATTTCAGTTTAATGATAATACGGCTTGTCTCAAACAATATTTGACTTTACAAAATTAGGTTTACAAGGAACGATTATGAAGCATCGATCGCAATCACTGTAAATACGTAACATTTAAATTAATAATTCTATTACACACACGCGCGCGCGCGCGCGACATATGTATATATATATATATATGTTTGCATATGTGCGCGCGTGTGTCTGTATGTTGGTGTGTGTCTGTGTGTGTGCTCTGAATTATCGACTCATTTAGTCCTAACATGCCATGAAATATAATTGAATTTGCTGTACATTTGTTTGGTTGTTATCAGATTTTACGTGCTCGAATATCTCGATATCTCGATATCTTTGTGGGTCGCTTAAGAAAAATCAAGTCCAATATAAAATCAGTCATCGTTATAATTGGCTCTAATAACACATATCTTGGCAAATATTTATATTATATATTCATTAATTCGATGTTCCGCACTGCCATATGAGCATAGTCCTTAAAATCAAGCCAATTTTTACGACGAATAATCTTAGACTTTACGAAGTTTCTTACGATATCTTCACATTTTCTTGCCAGTATTATCACTTTCGTCGGAGCTTTCCTTGTTATTTTTTTTTCCTTCTTAATGCAAACGTTAGAAAAAATGCACGATTCACGATTACCAATTAACGTACAAATTGCGTTCGACACGCACGGACAGCCAGTTTAACAAATCCCTTATGGCCCTTATTACGACATTTAAAAAAACATATATATATATATATAGAAACGTTAAGTCGAACTTCTGAGTCGAAGTAAGTGTTAAAAGGACATGCAGTTAGAGATAATGAAATATAATGATAAAGTACAATTGTGCATAGTAGTATGTAGTAAGAGACAAATAATACTATCACTCTAATCCTTATCCGTACAAACAATGAAAATAAGAGGATTTAACGCAGGATGGAATAGCAATCCGCACCATCGTCCGCTATTGTTTCGCAATCTTTAACCGCCTTTCGAATCTCCAGGCTCCAAGGACATCATATGAGCCGTGATGAGATAGACCGATCACAGCTCGTCGTGTATCTTGCCGCTTACGTTGCTCTCCGGGTTGCAGAGGGCCGGGGTGGCGAACTCCATCGCGTACTCGCATCTGCTCGGCTCCGACACCTGGAGCAACTTGTTCTCGACGCCGCAGCGCAGAGTGACGAGGCAGGTGCGCGCGGGCCCGTTCCAGCAGGTGTGGCCTCGATCGAATTTGGCCATGGAGTAGCGATTACTCGAGGGTCCGACCCAATCGTGCCACTGACCGAGGCTCACCTCGCTGCCGCCGTTCTTCGACCGTTGAGATGTTCTCCCGTACGGACAGAAGCTGTACACGTACTCGAGGTCCTCGTGCTCGAAGCACTGACCGTCGAGGCTGGCGAACTCATTGTCCGAGCCATAGTCGCGCTCCGTGCGCTCCTCCAGCTTCTGGATCTCCGTCTGGAGCTCCTGAAGGCTGCGCTCGGCCTCCCGGTAGCGATCGCGTATCCTCGACGCCTCGTCCACGATCGCCTGGGTCTCCTCGTCATATTGGGGCGGCTCGGGGGCGGCCTCGGTTTCCGGTGCCTGTCCGGTCTCCTCGAACTCCGATGCCCGTCCCTGGTCCTCGACGTCCTCTCCCTCCTCGTCCAGATCCTCCTCTTCCTCTCCCTCTCCCACTTCGATATCATCGAGGTGCTCCCGCTCCACCTCGTTTCTGCGCTGCTCAACCCGCTGACGCTCTAGCTGAGCCTCCTGCTGGGTCTCGGGCTGGGTCTGGGAATGGGGTTCGAAGGACTGGTGCTCCGACTGGTGTTCCGACGACTGGTGTTCCGACTGGTCCTCCGAGTGCTGCTCCGAGTGCTGCTCCGAGTGGCGCTCCGAGTGGTGCTCCGAGTGGTGCTCCGAGTGGTGCTCCGAGTGATGCTCCGACTGGGGCTCCGATTGGGACTCGGACTGGGGCTCAGCCTTCTCGACGTTCTCCGCTGGCTTGAAGACACCTGTCGAACGAGTCATTTGGTTAGTCGACTTGCGGAAGAGCATCTTCTTGAAATATATTTAGTAATATATTTAGAACTCTTGCAGAGTTCCGAGAGTCCGCTTAAGATCGTTAATTAACAAAGCGATGTATCGATCGCTGTACGCGTTGCGGAGAATTTCTTTGATGCCCCACTTTTACCAAGAGGCTCCTCCATCTCAAATCGATCGTTAACCAGACGGACATTTGTTTACGAGCATTGGACGGGCTGAAATTTCCTGGAGATGATCGCGCGGTGCTCGCTTAGCATTAAGCATTTTTCCAAACGAACGAGCCAAGAGTTTACACGCACAAAGCTTGGAGCGCAAAGCAGAAAGGAACTTAATTTACTTTTATGATAATGTTAGGTCATGGCCTAGATAAGGTAGAATTGTCATAGCAATTGCAGGATATGATTTTAATGCAAAGTAAATGATGATTGATTGACAAATGATTGACGCAGAGACAAATTTCCGATTTAAAAATATATTATTAGAAAGAGAGACGCGATGACGGCTCATTGTCAAGCTAAAATGTCACGTCTCTTTATCGAACCAACTATTGGCGAATAATCGTATGCACCATGCACACGGTGATTACTCGTACTTTTCGTATTTTGTAGGCTAAAGCGACATATATTGTAACTGTAAATAAAATTTGAGGTTAATATAAAATTACATTCTAGCCAGCTTCTTGTAATTTCAATATTGGCATCGATATTGTTTAGTTGAAATAATAAAAAAAAAAAAAAAAAAATTAAAATACATCAGAAGTTCATTACTTAGTCTTTATCATATAATAAATAATTCTAGATAATCTATACAAAATTAGTGCATCTTGTGTACACGACGATAGAGTTTTTATTATTGGAGTTAAAATATTTTAAGAAACGCATATAATCGATACAGTACCAAAAGCCACAAAATTTATTTTTATTTCATTAATATCAATATTACCATTTCTCATCAATATAAGTAGTAATATATTTGTGTTCTTTAGTTAAAAAAGGTAAAAGAAAATTAAAAAAAACAGTTGATTAAATTGTTCTGGTACATTCGATAAATAGCAAATTAAATTTATATTAATTAAATTAAATTTACAATAGATTTCAAACCAATACAATATCAGTAGTTTTCTCTCAACAAATTGTAGAAGCAAACACATTTATACACTTTTCTATTATACATGTCTATTATACACAGAGTCATGAAAAATTCTAAAACACGATTAGGTACACTTTGGCTTGAACAACTTGGCTCTTTAAGCTAGATTTACGAATGACAAATATCTTAAGTACGATGAAAAAACATAAGTCGACTTGAAAGTTTCAGTATATGAAAGTAGGAATTTTCAGAAACCCCAAAGTAAATGCAAAATAATTCTAACCTTTTTCAAGCATGAGGAACGGTTTTACATTAGCCCAGGCAAAGTCGATGAATTCCTGTTGTGTAATTTCTTCCTGGTTGTTCAAAAAATATAATGCTTCCTCTTTACTAACTTCTCCATTATGGTCCTTATCAAACGTCGCTCTGGTCTGCAGCTCTACTACCGTAATGGTACCACTCTTGTCTGAGTCCAATATTTGAAAGAATTGGGCCGCTTCTTCCGCAGAATTCTGATTCTCTGCTTTGGCTTGTTCCTCAGACTGAGGCGGTGATTTGTATTTCTCCAAGGCCAAAGCTTCGCGCTCTTCGATCACCGTTTTCTCATTTTCTCTCTCTTTTTTTATTAGTTCAGCCTCGTCGTAATCGATCCGAAGCTTTGCCAATTTAGCTTTATTCTCGGTACTCAGTTGCTTCCCTAAAGCGATATATTCTAAACGAATTTTATTACCCTCTTTGGCTAGTTCCGCAGCTCTCTGAGCCTCGAGCCACGCTTTCCTTCTCAATTCATGACAATTATCTACGCATTGAATATTGGAAGCATATTCGTCGCTAGCGTCGCAGCAGTCGCAGACTCCATCGTTTACCCTTGACGAAGGAATATACAGTGCTTGGTAACCTGTATCGAAAAAAATTTTATTAAAAATATGTGTAAAAAAAAATTCATTAATAAAACTTGGTCCCAATTCAACAAATCACTCAATATTTAATCTTTCATTTCCCATTAGCATCTTGATTCTCCCTACTATTTAAAAATTTTTTCTTGCAACATAATACACAAACTGCATGCATGCACGCACACACGCACACACGCACACATACACAGACACACACACACACATCATGCATTACAAAAATGATTTCTTCTCTTCCTTCTTCCCCACAATCCAAATATAAAATGGTTCGAGCCCTACGGCCTGTCATTTTCTTAAGTACTACGGACTCGTTTAGAGCTCCATGCAGCTGCGTCCCAGCTGAACTTAACTTCAATTCTCCGACACTCTGGTTGACTCGTTCGTACTTTGAGTCTCTGACTCATCCATCCCGCCAAAATAAACTTCAAAATACCATGTGTACTTGCTTCTGCGACCAGAGAAGACACTGACAGCTCATAAATGGGCTTCTTGCCCCATTATCTGGCAATTTATCGATTTGGAGCTCGCCACCTCGCGAGGGTACGACTTCACCAGCTACCCCATCTCGTTAAAGCTGAAATAACGAGACTGTAACGAGCTACCCTCGTCCCTCGGCTCTAACAGATTGCACATTCGCCTCTCTTGAAGAAATGGAGTGCAACAGCCGTAGGGTAAGAAACCAAAAAAGCAAAGAAACAAGGACATAAGGAACGAATAGGCGCGGGGGAAGAAGGCGACGATGTGGAGCTTGAGAGGTGAAAGTCGAGACCTGAATTCTGACAGTAGAAGGAGCCATTGGCGCAGGCGGCGGTGCCGGGCTCATCGCTTCCGTCGCCGCAGTCGCAGTAGTCGTCGTTTAGCCGGGAGTAAGGCAGCTGGAGGCTCCCGTCGAGGCACTCGAAGTCCCGGTCGGGCGAGTAGAGCGAGCTCTTGGAGACGGGTACGCCGCGGACGCGTGGCACTTGGACGCCGGCCTGGGTTACGTGGCGGCCGAAGCTCGCTAGGACGGCCAGCGAGGTTAGGGTAAGCGGGCCGAACCACCACATCCTGGCCGGGCTCCACTCGTCTTCGAGAACCGCGCAACACCTCGCAACTCGTACTCACGCTTGCACAAGTAGCCCCTCTCCTCGAGATTGCGCGGCCTTCACAAGCCGGTCTTCACACCCTCGCGAACCGCAAACTCGTGCGCACATTGGACCGCGCTCGACGGCAGTCGCGTCTCCGGATGCGTCGCGACGGAGCATCGCCGTCGCGAGTCTGCGCAGAGGATTGGACGATCATTGGCCCGCGGGTACGCGCGATATTACGAACCGTGAGAAGCGTTTGGCACTCGGAGGATGATTGCTGATCATGATCCAATGGGGCTTTGGCGATAATAGGGGGGGGGGGGGGGGGGGTTACAGGTGATGGATTTTTTAATTTTTGCGATTCTGCTTTATCTGTCGCACGGAGTCTGTCGGTGAGAAGTCGTCCTGAACGAAGAAAGCGAGAATCCTTTAGTTTTATTGGTCTTGTTTATTGTATCTTGAAGGTGTGTTATTGGTATATTGACTGGGGAATGAATTTACGAGATGGATTTGATTAGGGATTTAACGAGATAATGCTCTCTTTCGTTGTGGCGCGTGGGGCGAGGGGGGGGGGTGCAAGGGTAATGTGACGTAAGATATAAATAATGAATTAGAAATGGGAAAGCGAAGACGAGTGCATGAACATCATCGAGGTATATCATTAAATATTTTAGATTAAATTTGTCAAAGAGAGCTAACGACTCTCTTTATCTTTATTTATTCTTAACGGTACAACCTAATACGTTGAATTCTTTCCTCTAAAAATTCAAAATAAGGAGAATAAATATGTAAATTGTGTGGCCGAGTGGGCGAGTCATAATTATTCGATGCTAATTGATACAAATCGTTCGTACGAATAAACACGGACTAAATTATTTTATCATCGTGTACCTGTTAAATATCTTTATGGTAAATATCTTTATCATCATGACGATGTAAAATTACACTACGCCTTATTCAAAGAGACGTTGTCGTAAAATTAATAAAATGAGACAGACTATAAATGTGGGCGGAAAAAATGGTTGAGATTAGTTATCTAATCGAAATAGAATGGCAATAACAAATTTATTCAAGAAATTTTGTCAATTGTCACAATGATTTCGAATGAAATTTGAACTGATAATAAATGTTTTGTATAAAGTGAAACTCGTGCTTGAAGAAATTGGCGTTTCATAGATGGAAAGTGTATTTCCGAAGAATTGGCCCGACGAAGAAATTTAATAAATATTCAAATGTGATATACAGGCTCGATGATTTTTTTACCTTTTCAAACGTTCAACGATTAACGATGACTTTTTCATAAAATATACAATAGTATGAAGACTGGTTATTTGTCATAATTTTTCGTTAAACTCTTCTACGGATAATTTATAATTTAACGTTAAATTTTAAAATTCAACTCATTCCTAAGCTCATTGATATTTGCAAATGTAATAAACCAGTCTAATAAAAAAAAAATAAAAAAAACTAATTAAAAAATTCTAAGCATTTTAATTGTTTCATGTAGAAGATCGAGAAGGAAGCGATGAAAAGAGCTAGGATGGTATTTTATGGATGTGTAAATATTTGTAAAAGTCCTCGAGAACAAGGATGCAGGGTATTAATTTTTTAAACGATAGTTTTCGCTATTTCTTACTAGATAATTTTTGCGATATTTCGTATTTGAAATAAACTTAACAAGCAAAATTACGATTGCCCTAAACGTGCAATCATCAATATGTGATGAAAATGATGCAAATGCAGTATGCACGTAAGATTGTACTTCCGTATATGTTTAGAAATAGCGTATCTCTAAACTTTTACAAACTAAACGACTTTAACTGTCAAAGGCCGACATTACATTGCTAATAATAATAATAATAATAATAATAATAATAATAATAATAATAATAATAATAATAATAATAATAGTAGTAGTAATAATAATAATAATAATAATAATAATAATAATAATAATAATAATAATACCAGCAATAATATAAATGTTATCACTACAATAAATTTATCGACCCTTAGGGTTGGGATTCTTATTTACTTATTGATAGTTTTAATTGACACTGGGGCTCCAGAGCTCAAATAAAATTATTTTTCATAATATAGAATTGAGAATAGGGATGGGTTATGTAGATCTATCTTCGCTTGCATTTTTTTTTAAACAGTCATACATGACGACAGAGAGAGGGAGAGAGAGAGAGAGAGAGAGAGAGAGAGAGAGAGTCAGAAATTGTTCTGTCGACCTCATTCAATAACGATCCTACAGAGCACCTTCTATGCCAATGATCACCGATCGATGGTTGCCACTCCTATTACAAACTTCATTTTTCTTCACTCGATTGATATCCTTCTCCTTAATTTAAAAAAAACATGACTGTTAATGGACCAGTTGTCCTGTACTTAGTTGTTCGCAGCCAAAGTCCTCGCGATTATTTGCGTTCTGCCCGCGAGCATCCAAAGCAACTACACTCCGAAGCGAAATGGCCAGAATCGGGTCAGTTGCAGCACTTTCTTATTGCAGCCTCCTCCTCCTTCTCCTCGAATAGTCATTTGGATTGTGCGAAGTTTTGCAGTCTGCGCAATGTCCCCGACAGAGACACGACTTTGGGTATTAACCTCGGCATCCGTGGCCGCCGAGCCTGGGATTTACGAATCCCTGTGGACCGTAATTGATTCTTGCCTCAGCGCGTCATCCACAGTTGGCTAATTTTTAACGCACACGTATGACTACGTAGTTGTACATGTACTCTCATATAATAACCTGGATAATATGTGTGAGAGGCGGTAAAAAGGAACGATTTGAAATTGTATTGTAAATGAGCGCTCGACGAGTATTTGCATTCGAGACATTTTAAATGAGTTGAGCAAATGAATGCCTGAAATGTATAATAATTGTAAAAGTAGAAGATAATTTTAATGTTTTTGGGACGATAAAAAAAAATAGAATTCTTTTACAGTTTCTTATCGATTCGTAAATCGACTTTATAAACTATAAATGTCTAGAAAACATTGCAGAGCCAAAAGAAAGAATTGCACTATGTGTGCGTGAATGTGCACAGAGCTTATTGTAGCAAACGAAATAAATAGTTTCGTTATAGAATGAAAAAGCAATGGAAAAATGAAATTTATATTGCACATCAAAAATATCATGTCCATGTATATAATTAAAATATTTCAAATTGAAATAGCCGTGTTTAATAATAGTTTAATTTCCTTATTTATAGATGAGAATATAAATATAATTTAATACATTTTACACATATAGAGTGGTAATTTTGTTAATTTAAAAGTTCTACTAATACTATTCTAAACACGTAACATTAAATTCATCGCGTTTAACCATTATAAAATGATAATAAAGTAAAAATGATTAAAAAAAAAACATAATCAATAGATTTCGTTATTAAAATTTTTTAAATTATCAAAGAACGGATCAGTGGCTTCTCGTAAGGGACTAAAAAGTAAATTTCAAGTAAATTTTCTTTTTTTCATTTACACGTCTATTCGTGCTTCCGCGGATTCTAGCAACTAATCCCACTCTACCGTTTAACTTTACATCTTAATACACATTGTACCTAGACGTACATGTGTACTGGAATACTTAAGAGAAGAGCTTTCTCCTCATTGTAACTTCTAAAGCACCCAGAGTTCTAGATATAAACCATAAGTGATCGTACATCTGTAGTGTATACCGTACTATATACACTTTTGTGTATTACTGCTAAAGAGAGAGAGAGAGAGAGAGAGATAGATAGATAGATAGAGAGACAGAGAGAGAGAGAGAGAGAGAGAATAACCAAAAAAAATTCTATTCGGTGCAACTTTTCGAATATAAATCATTTATTCTATTTTTCATAATCATAATGAGTCTATTTGTTCACGGAATATGCATTTATACTCGTCTACCTACATGAATTTTTATTCATTTATGTACTTTCTTTCTCTAATAGGTATCGAGTTAAATACAATGGAAAATACTTTGAATTATTTTCGTAGAATGTGTTATTGTATTTTGATAATTTAACGATATAATTCATTCTAATTTTGTTTATACATAATAAATAGGATTTCGTGCATTTTTAACTGAATAAGTGCTTTAGTGACATACTTTTATTCATAAACGTATTAAATAGGCTAAATATTTAATACAAACGTACCATTGTTTACGCAATTTTATACTATAAATTACAAGCGACTCGGCCTATTAATATCGGCAGCGCTTCTCGATTGATTTGACACAATTTTTTCAACGTACTCTCACAACTTTGCATGCGCCAGCGTATAATGTAATCTACTTTTGCGCTATTTTATCGTCATACGCTCGTTAACCAATCTATGCAGATGATTCGTTGATTATTATTGTACTTTCTTAATAATAACTTGCTCATCTCGATTATAATATCCGTGCTACATTGATTTTCCTGCGTATATACAACAAACCTTATGCATCCATATGGGAGGAGAAAAATTTGAATATAATAGAAAATTAATTTACGCAACCAGACGTGGTGACCGATATTATAAAATGTTTGTCACTCGTTAAATATTTTAATAGGATATGCGCAAGGCTCAGAGCTTTATCTCGGAAAATGCAATATTGCCTTTATGCAACATAAACCTCTCGATATAATGGCTTAAGGGAGCCTTGAGCTGCTTTAACTATCCGGATGAAGCATTGTCCACTGGCCGAATGGGAAAACACTTGTCGTGAATAAGTTGATTCGTTCCTTCTTGAGATCCTCGCTTCGATCTGATATGTCTGCTACAATTCGTACATCATCATCCACGAAACTATCGGCGGATTAGAGCAGCGAAGCTCAAGGAAACCCGACTATTTGATTGGAAAGCTTTCCCAGGTCTGATAGTCTGACATAGTGTGCTCGCAAATTCAGATGTAATTACGAAGGGCAATGGGAAGTTAATTTCTTTATCATTCGCCCATTGTCATAAAATTCGTCATAAATCGATAATCCACTGAAATTAGAGGTGATGAATTTCAATTTGCAATTACGCTACACTGCACTCGAAGGTAGATAATTTGTATTATTCATTCAAAATCAAGGCGACTTTGTCACGTAAACGTAAACGTAAACGTAAGCATAAACGTAAACGTAAACGTAAAATGAAATTTCTTTGTAAATTTGAAATAGCGGCTGAGGTGTGAATTTCTTGCATGACAATTTTAGAATAAGACAGCAATGAGGGCATAATATCGAGAAAAAAAAAATATTACGCAAAGTATATTCAAATAAATGAGTATTAATGTCATTGAAAATGTTCGTTACAAAATTATTAAGCATCAAACATTAAATAATAATTATAAAATCAAACCTCCAGTTGAAACTAAGAATAACCGTACAATTTATTGTAATAGCATATCAAATGCTTTTTCCAATTATATTTTGTAAAAACTTTTTCTTTTTCATTTTCTTTTTTTCTTTCTTTTAATTATAGATTTAAGAAAATGAATAAGTACTTGTTACTGTTGATATTAATAACGGTTAATATCAATAACTCGGAGTGCTTTGATTAATAATTTTCTTTACTTGATTTCCAGACGAGTAATGATATACCGTAGCAACTGTTAAAAGAAAAACAAAAAGAATGAAAAGAAGTATAAAAAATTTTTTACATTCTTCGATAGGATGTAAAAAGTAAATACAATGTTTTGTAAGATATTATTATTAGAAATTGTACTGGTAATTTTTATATTTATTTAAGTAAGATAAGATTATAGTTTGAATAATTTTGCGCATCTACGTATGCAGTAAGAATAATTCAAAGATATTTCTTATATATAATACAGAGTTTGATTGAATTTTATGAATTATACAGCCCGTTATTAATTGCATTGAATATTTACATTTGATTAATAATCAATATCATTTATTAAAATTTATAAATAAAGTAAGCTATCAAGAATTCAAGGATCTTACTTATTTGCATTAACTTTTAATAACTTTTAATACCAAATGCAAACAAATTTAATCTAGAAATTTTTATTTTCCGTTTTGAGCGTAGAAATACTATTGATAAAATAATGTATATTAATAAAAACAAAATAATAAATAAATAAATAAACGATTTAAAAACTATTTTCTTTATAAATATTCGTCCATAAAACGATAATTGAAAGTTTGAAAATCAAATGGTAAAACTGTTATTATAACTACTATCTTAAATGTCTGATAATTAAAATTTCAAGGAATTTAAAATCTTTTACTACGTAAAATCCTGAAACATAAGAAAGTATTTTAATGAATAAATAAATATAAGCTCAACTTATATAAGCCGTTATACGTATTTCATAATGTTCCAACAAACTAAAAACATTTGTTTAAAGAGCCAAAGAAGCTTTGCTTCTTATTATACACCGACGAAGCGTTGTTGCTAGTCGTTGGCATACGATAAGATGCGAATAGTTTTTTGTTTTTTTTTTCGAAATCTCCAGACAAGATGTTAATGCCAATAATAAACAACGCGCGAATAGCTAATGTAGTGAAAAATTCTCAGACTTCGCTACACTTGACGTCTACTTAAATTAATCCAAAGGCTTAGCTATTTAAACGGCCTTAACTTTTCAACGAAGCAGTTCCGCTATTAAACCGACCGCCCCTTTAAAAATCAATGGGCTTGAATAACGCGCTAAAAACCTGCTGCGCCTATCGCAAAATACCAATCCTAAGTGGCCGCAAGGCAAGTCTCCGAGTAGAAGAGCTGCGTCGCAGAATCCAGGCAGCCCGTCCAGTAATTCAGCCTATATATATCGCGATTTGGTAGGACTTTGTGCAACTCGCAGCCAAGTAGGGGGCACAGGTGCATCGAGTTAGAAATAAAAGGCCAAAGTTTGCACGCAGGCGTATTCCTTTCGGAGAGATGATAATTTTCGGAGAGCTCCGGGCGACAGCCACGGCGATCGTCCTCCGAGAGCACGTCGCGGACGTGACGCGGTAAACTCGATCCCCCCGCCTCTCTATTCACTGTGTTTCTCTGTTCCACGAGTTGTGCAGCGTGGCCCGCAGTTACGATCTGTCCCACCTCCCATTGCCTTAGACCTGGAGCGCTGACTCTTGGCGATGAGGCTAGGTAGGAAGGGGTGGAGAATTCCGCGAGCGGCCATCTCTCTCTCCTCTCTCCTCTCTCTCTCTCTCTCTCTCTCTCTCTCTCTCTCTCTCTCTTTCTTTGTCCGTAGACTAAATACGTGTCGGTGGCTCTCGGCCCCAATTACGCTCACAAGCGCACGGTATGTCTAATTTTTTTTCCTGTACTTTGCACGGTTTAATTAGTGCTCGATATTATTCGCTCGACCTTTATTATCTCGGGCCCCTAAAATTAAGTGCTATATTTTCAAAGTACGATAACTACTTAACTCGTAATGCGGCGAATCGTACGATTTATAAGGATGATCGGGCGATCCAGTCGAATAAGAAATAGTTTTTAGTGGAATGAATTTATAATCTACATTGGCGGTTAATGTTGATTCTGTTAGCTGGACTTGAAGAAACTTTCATTTTAAATTCAAAGGCTGAAAGTTCGTTGTCGAATATTACAATGACGCCGACACTCGTATATCTAGGCTACATTGGTTATTCCATCGACAAGCCTTGCGTAAATAGTAGGAACATTTTGGCGTACAAAAACCTGTTGCATTTGTAATTAGTGCGGTTAGAGCGCGATAATCGAAGATGCTCTTATCTTCGATCAACGAATCTTCGAGCGAGCTGATAGAGAGCAATTGTCAGGCTCCCGATGTCAGACGAAGAAAAAGTTTACCGGACGTTAAAATTTTATCGTACCAGAACGATTTAATGGCCGGAATTTTCCAACTACTGCTTGTTGTCAAGATGAATACTTAATGCTATTCCTTGGAAGTAAAATCTGATTGCTGAACGCCTCTCTTGAGCAACGACACTCTTGATCCTGTAGATCGATTTCTTCGTGTTACGCGTCTTGTTTCTTCACAAGTTCCTTAACCAACTGAAGCAAAACTAAAATTAGAAATCCCGTTAAAAGATAAGCTTGTACGTCATTGGTTTTTCACGAGGTCGATGCAAGAATTTAGCATTGATTAATCGTTGTGATGGCGAAACATACGACTCTACAGTGTATTACATTTAATTGGCACTACGTGAAAGGTAAATATTTAATTATTCGTTATAATGTCGAGATATTGCCTGTAGTATACTTCTTCTTACGGAATTAATGCTCAAGTACATTATTCTTATTGCTATTATTACTATTATTATTACTATTATTATACTACAGTCGCACTACAGATGCGTAGACAAATGTATTGTACTTATATTGTTTAAAAAATTTCTACAGAATATGTTAATTTTTCTTAAATTAACATTAATTATTCTTTTCGCAAATAATTCAATGTAAAAAAATCCATTATTTTTCATTACATTTAAAATTTATAATTAATTAAATTAAGTGCCATAAAATTTAAGACTATAAAATATATTTTCTTATAACCTATATTTATAATTAATTAAATAAGTGCAAGCTTCCTCAAGGAAGATGGAGAATATTATAATACTTGGAATAAACCAATCGCCTCTCAGACAAGATGCGATTGAAAAATGTGAGACTAAAAATATTCGGAGGAGCGTCAAAGTAGGTGGATAAGAAATCCTAGTTCCTAGAGGAAATCCTAATTTCTTTTGGTCACTTCACACAACGATATTACACCTATTATATATATATATATATATATATATATATACATACATAGTTACATGTTTATCATACTTATTAACAAAGTCCATAATTCTGCCATAATTATAATACATTCGAATTGTAAAAAAAAAGTATCAATATTATATTAAACCTGTATATTATATAAAAAAAGACAATGATTTAAAAAAGTTTCGAAATCGTGTCATTTTACAAGGAAACTCGAGTTTAATGTATCGCTTTTCGGATACACGATATGATTATCGATATTTTATAAAAAATATTTCTTAAAACGGTAATTTGTAAATTATCATTTTTCTCGAATTTAAATTGTTTTAATCAATTTTTATTCTATCACGAACAAGTGAACCGTACTGTTCTTGGAGCCTCGGAAGCCAATATCTCACATGTAATTACGAATTTTTTTATTAAAATTTGAAGAAAAAAAAATTCATAATTTTCAATCAAGATTATTGAGAAAGCTTAACATTATGAGTGGTATTTTTGTGTGTGAAATTCGAGGTAATTCAATTAGTTAATATTGCAATAAGAAATTCATCAGTATGAATATGAAATTGTAAGAAAAAGTATAGCAAGTTTTTTTCGTATCCCATTGCGTTAGTTGTATTAACAATGTAATAAATAAATTATAAATTATATTTATCGATGAAAAATTAAATAAAATTTATTGTTTTTCACGTCGATAAATTACATTATAAATTGAATATCATTGTAATGATAAAACGGAGCACAACGTTATAATTTATATACAATGGGCTATTCAAAAAGAGAAACTGGATACAATAATAATAATAATAATAATAATAATAATAATAATAATAATAATAATAAGAATAACGCAAAATTATTAACCATTACAACGATAAATACTTCTATTGAAGAATTAAATATTTTTTAAACATTGACAAATTCTTCAAATTAATATATAAATTAAATTAGAAAAGCCAACTTTTATTTTTCATACTCGAGTTATATAATTGCTGCATTGTACAAGACAACAGCAAAATAACAATTAAAAATAACTCTCGATTAATTATTAATTATTATAATTATTAAATAATATTACATTTTTAAACATTTTAAACATAACTTCAAGCAATGAAGGGTAAAATTCCTTTGCAATAGTCATTATTAACGATTCTTGCTTATTTCATTATTATTGCATGTCTATTATACGGCACTTAATGCTCCAAAAAATTGTACATTCTGTTGCAAAATATATTTCGAAAATTGAATGAAAATTCATCGAAGTAGTTGAAAATACATTGAAGGAGAAATATTTTTAGGTACAAATGTCATCTTTAATTATCATTTCACGTATTTTAAAATTACTGTCAATGTCTTATTCGTGCGAGGATAAAAATCACATAGAATTAATATTTTATTCAAATTTTGAATCTAATTCTATCTCGATATTTCAAAAATAAATGAATTCATTTGCATGTTCGAGCAATACGCATCGATTATTGTTCAAATATGGCGAATTGAAATCGCACGAAATAGATTGTTGGTCTGCATTTTCACAATCCTCATAAATCACTTAGTTTACATAGCCTTCCCAATTCAGAGCATGTCAGGTCGTAAAATTTGCAGCATCTAAACCAACAGAGCAAATTAAAAATTAAATTAAAAATTTTATGGTATTACAAATAAACGAGATATTTAAAATACCGATTTTAAGCTCTCGATTCGTTATGTATGCTTTTATAAAATTTCACACGACACAAAAAAGCAAGACATTGGTTAAAATATTAATTAATGAATTTATTTAATTAAGCATTGGAATCGCATTTAAGGATAAAATTCCACCAAAATTTAATGAAAAATTTTACAGAATTTTTAAGAAAAATAAACGAAGACAATTCAATAATTCTAATTCAATATCATGTTAAATAAATGTTATGAGTAAGTCCTATTGAGTTTATAAGAAGCCGTGAATATTAATGTACGGGAGTATTAAAGAAATTCTGGACAAAATAAATGTTTAGAAAATTAAAACAATATGTCTAAAAGATAATATTTATAATTTGACTATTTTTTAAAGTACATTGTATTTTAAGATAAATAAACTTTTCGTGGTATATATTAGGAAACATACGGGTTTCTCTAATGTATAAGAGACTCTAAGAGACTTGAGCTTAAAAATGTATTTAACAAAGGCGTAATTGCAGAATATAAAGTAAAGTGTTTTACAATTTTTATCGAGAGGTTATTTGAAAAATTCGAGCTAAAAAAAATTAGATTTTTATTTCATAATATATTTATAATATATTAACGAGAGAATCAATTAAAATGTCATTCACTATTGAAAGCTATTTATATTGAAAAGTATATCTGTAATATTAATATTTTAGCTTTTACAATTGTTACTATTAATGCACTTAATTTCTTGTATTGAGAAGCTTTGGAACAGAGTGCGATGCGATCAAATTACGAGGAAGTAAATAAAACAAGGAGTAATCCGAAGAGGCCTGGATCGGTTAAATAAGCTGTGCAAAGGCAAATTCTCAGGACTAGAAATATACGAGTCGGATGTTTTCTCTGCGTTTGTCGGTGCGTTGTCGAACCAAGGAAACCGCAAAACAAAGCCATCGTCCACCTAAATTATCCTAAAGTCGGTATAAGCGATTGGAAATCTCTTTGATTGCACGATGTTGCTAAACAAACTTTTGTCGTGGCGGAGATGAGTTTCTCCCGTTTGTCGTTCACATTCGACCCGATACAGTTTTTTCCGTACTTTGTGGATTGATTTTTTATCAAAAAATTACCAAAATTAACCATCCATTTGCAAGTCGGGGGGGGGGGGTGGCAAGTTGCCGTAGAGGATATTTGGCATAATAAGCTACTCGAATAAAGTTTATTTTATAATCACATTAAGCTTATACTTTAAGAACATTAAAAAAAAAAAATCATATTTTAATTGCTAGACAATTCAAATAGACAATTCTGAAATATGTTTATTGTAATTACACTTTTCAAGAGCTTAACTCGTGTTGAGAATAATCCGGCTAAGTTTAAACGTAAATCCTTAAAAATGTCGATTTGATGACAAAAAAGTGACATTGCAAACAAAAACGTTAAACGTGTTTTTTTTTCTTCACAACTATCTCTCTTCATTTTCCCAATGCAACGTTCAAACGGAGCTTCGTATGAGCTTGAAAGCATTGGACAATGTGGAAAATCGGTGTCGTTGTTAAACCAGTGTTAACTTTGTAAAATCTATAAAAAAAAATTCGCGGTTCTTTATAAGCCGAAAATACTTATTACTATAAGATTTTTTAAATGAAACTTATGTAGTTAATGATAACATGTATGACAGTGTTAAGCATTCGATAAAAATAAAGTTTTAAGTATAAAGTATTACTTGGACAATTAAGTCTCTTTTGCATGCTCGTGCGAAGTTAGCATTTTTTAGTTAAAAAAAAATAATAATAAAATTAATTTGATTTCAAATTGAGATTGAGAAGCAAATAGAAATTAAACTATTGGAAATAAATTATTACTGCAATAGATTTAAGTTTGTTTTAGTACTAAGTGGTATGGAAAACAATGACCGATAGTGATAATAAACATATCAAATAATAAACAATAACAAATCATTAAAAAGATCGGCTCCTTATTCATATCTATAAGTATTTATTTCAATATCAATTCAACTATCTGTGCACATCGGTGACATGCTAGAAAAACAATAATAATTATGGATATCAATCTAATGTCTACGTAATAATTATAAACATTTGTTGCGTTCAAGCCCCCTTTATAGAAAAATTTTGAAACTTTATATTGAAATAAAAAGATTTTATTTGCTAGATAGTACGTTGTCGAAATATTGTTTTGACACGGTATATTTTACGATTACATTGATACATTGATGTAGCAAATTCGAGCTAATGGAATTATTGGAAACTTTCGTTGTATTGCAAAATCTGCAAGTTTATAGGTAAAAAAAAATAAAACTCATGCTATCGAATATTAAATATGAATAAGCTTTTATTTTTTAGAGTGGAGGAATGAGACAAAATGAAAGTGTTATTTGTTTAAAGCTTTATGGATAAAACCAGTAAAGGTCTCCTAGAGAAAAATGTGAAAATATAAACGATTCATTCAACAGACGAAGAATTCATTTATCTATAATAGTTAAAGCCATAAAAGTTAATTATTCAATAAATCGAAGGGCAAATTTTCATTATTATAATTTTTTTTTTAATCTATATCAAAATATTAACTTATATACGAATGAAGAGTTTTTAAAATCTTTTTATTATCTCTTAAATCGATGGTCATGCATATTATATATATATATATATATATATATATATATATATATATATATTAAAAATAAAAAGTATCAAGATATTTATATGATATATATTATGGATAATGTGACATTATTTTGGGAAAGCAATTTTTAACAAATTGAGAAATTATTTATGTTTCAGATTAATGAATCGTTATGTAGTCTTGAAAGAATATAATTTTATAAATACTGCACATAAAATTAGAATAATAATGTACTAATTGTAAATAAATGTTTGGCAAGACCGTTAATGTAAGGTAACTGGATGTAATATAACAATATTACGCAAAAGTTAATGACGGTGCATTCGATAATATTGTATGAGGTTTTACTTTCTTTTTTTTTTTTTTTTTTTTTTTTTTTTTTTTTTATAAAGTTATTAGGTTTTTAATGATAATGATGTATAATTATCCCTTCTCATGACCCATGAATACAGCAATAAACAATACGGTTATCTCATATGGGAAAGGCCCCGTACTGTTAAATTCAGTCAATTTACTATAGATTTTTCTTTAAAATATACGCTGTAATATCGTGGATTTTATCAAAATTTAAAAATTCCCAGTATAAAATATTATTTTTAAATTTAATTATTATTTCGAATATCGAATAGTTATGTATGTAATGCCTTTAATAAAATTTGCTTATGTAATACTTGAATAAATTTAATGAAATTGAAATTGAAATTAATGTTATCTTATGAACATATTTATTGTAAATATTTTTACCAATTATTTGTAAGTCGGTATGCTTCAGTCGTCAAAAATTACAATTGTTTTTACTTTTAATGGAATAATACACATTTTCAAGCTAAATACAATTAAGTGGCATGGTATTTTCATTATCATTTTAAAAGTTTAAAATGATGGAAAATCGTACAATTTTTTTTTAAATATCTACGCTCTCTTTAAATCCCGTAATTATTTCCTGTACTTTTACAAATAAATGTCGAGAATATGTCATGTGCATTTTAAGAAACAAGGCTCAATCTGAATCTATTATCTCTTTTCTTACAATTAATGATGTGCATAAATATCATTAGCATAAAGATGCTTATCAACGCGTATGTCCCAATCTTCGAAATTCAATTGTTTCATTCCCTCATAATCGAGAACAAAATAAAAAGGAAAATTACTGGAAAATGCGCGAGTTCTACTGCATTCATAATTCTCCCTTACCCCTTTTCTCATTCAATTAATAATACGCTATTTCAATGAGCTCAAAATTTTGAATTAATTTTTAAAATTTTACTTTTTTGTTGTTGTTGACATTAATAAGAAGTTTCGACTCCGCCGTTGCGAACAACAATAAACTTTAAAGGATAATCTCTCCTTCAGCGTCGTAAATAAAGGCATTGAAACATTTTAAAAACATTTCGTAAGCCAAACCATGAATATTCGAGACACAACAACACAACGTACGAGCAGTCATATACGTAAATGCTCATCCTCTCATTAATTCACGATTGGAATAATTACACCTTATCAATGCATAATCAAAGCAGCTTCTCGCTCCATAATAGCCTCGACGAGGTGTAACAGATGTCCGAGCACTTTTTAACCCGACGTTAAAGCAATTAACAGCCAAGAGAGTTTATCGTCCTCGCTCTACCTCTACCACCGCACTGTCATACCCCGGCTGCCACGAAAATGATCGAGTCGCGAAGAAATCCGAGGTAGTAGTGCCTTCTATGCATAACAACAGCGCGGCCGCTCCCTCGGGCTCAGTCTATCCTTTATCTCCTCCCGCCAAATCATCAGGTCGACGTGCTCAGGGGACCGACGACGGGGTAGGCTCGACGGAGCGCACCATCTCCTGGGGAACAGCGTGAAAGGGGCGCATTGGCGGTGGCGGCGACGACGACGACGGCAGCGGCGGCAGTGGCGGTGACTACGGCGATGGCGCCATCTGGGGTAAACGGCGCGCGACCGGCCTCGCGGCCCCCCGCGAGCGAATCCCTGATAGCGGGAGGTGGCGATTTCCGAGCCGCGACAGTTGTCTTGCTGGCGCCGTCGCTCGTGCATCGTCCTCGAGGCCTTAGCCTCCCGACGGTCCGTACTTGGTGCCGAAGAGTCGCGCGTCGTGCGACAGCCCGGGGTCCGAGTCTGGGATGCCGGAGTGCGCGCCGAGGCGAGGAGGCCGATGCTCCTCGGGCCACACACGCACCGCTCCTATCCGAAACGTCGCCCCCGAGCCGCTCCACTCTCAAGGTAAGTCCCCGGTTCCTCTCCCATCCTCTAATTCCTCTCCCCTCCCCACTCACCTCGTCGACACCAATACCGCGCCCCATGCCGGCGCGGCTTCTCCCCCCACCCCCTCCGCCCTCTAGCGCCACGAGCGTCAGAACCGTCGCACTCCCCTCTTTTCTAGGAAGGATCGGGCGGCGATTGCTTTGTTTACCCGGCGTGCGCGGCGGACTCTTCTCGCGAATGACATTAGCCGACATCGAATTCGTCGAAGGTTGACGGGGACGATTGATGCTCACCGACGATTATGTCGTTGGCTTTACTTTAAGATTGACTGGGCGCGCGCTTTTCGGCCACGGACTCCGCGAAATTTCGATGACCGTTAAGCGAGCGGTGCGGGGTAGAGTGGGGCGGGAGGGGATATGTTGTGCTTCGGCTAGCGGCGATTTGGTTTCGCGTTTTTTCTCTCGTAGCATATTGATTGGCGCTTTTTCTCTCGCCATTTTACTGTAAAGATGCGGGGGATGGAAAGCCTTCTGGCCCGTGGCAAAGTGCACATTTGGCCGCATGAACATGACAATTGGCGATTTTATGGCAGTGCGAGGATAATTTTGGCTAGGTAATTTTACGAATTACGTATTTTAGTTGTATTACTGGTGATGAGTGAATCGATAAAATAATTTTTTCGTTCGATTGCTAAAAATAGAGTTAAAATTAAAAAAAAAAAACATATATATATATATACAAAAAAAGAAGCTGTTCGAGCTTTGTTTATGTGTAAGAATGTAAAGCGCTGGCTTTATTATTTTTTACGAATCATGGAATTATGGGAAAACTAAAGTACCAATGTTGTTCATATATTTAGATATTGATATAGTTGGTTTATTCAGAATCAGCTGGTTCTTTATTAATTACGTTAATTTTTGAAAATCAGTGATGCCATACAAATAGGAGGAATAATGAATTTCGTTTGATGGTTTTGTAATATTAATGGATAAAAGTACAGCGATTATGTAAATTTGATTTAACGTGCCTTTTATTCTTTCATTCATTGTATACAAAACGTTTAAATATTATATATTATATGTATAGTGTAGTTTTAAATTTCTATGGCATGATATTTCAGCAATTTGTTATGTATTCTTCAATACTCAAAATCTGGCACAACTCGGCTAATGCTAAATAAATGTTCAAAACATTTTTTTCGTCGTTGTACCTACCTAATTTTCAAATAATTAATAGCCAATGTAGTTTACACGAGTTATTCGATTATTTTTTATTATATTTGTTTTAATACAATAGAAAAACAATTGTCAATTAGTTTCGTATACTTAGTCAATAATGTAAGAAGTATTATCAAGTTTCGTTTTAAAAACGACGAGATGCTTTTATTTATTTATAATGTATGTGTATGTACAATTATGTTGGCAGTCTTGTATAATAACAACTGGTAATTTGTATAAATTTTTACAATTTTGTATTAATTGTTGTGATAAAAAAAACAAAGAAGATAAAAGTAAAATCTCTAATCGTAAGATTTATGTAATGTCGAATTAAGTAAATACACGAAATACATTAAAAATTTAAATTCATTATTAATATTATTAAATTGTTTATTTCAAAGTATCGACTTGTAAACTTTATAATTAAATTATATTATTAAACATTTAACTACCTTTTGCCATCCGCATTTGTATGCATTTATCCCTATATCTTTGGCTTTGTAATATATTTAATTCTCACGAGATAAGAGAATTTTAAATACAATTGAATTATCATTATTTGTTTTTTTCTTCTAATGTCGACGACCCTGCAAACGATCCCAAATAATTCAATTGAATAATAATCAATTTAAATACATTCTTTCGTGTTTAACGAGCAGCTATCGACTAAGCACCGTCACATCGCTACTTTCTATTTCAATTAAAACAATAACAGAATTCTGCTATCACATTTTATCAAATTAATATTAAGGTCTTATTATGATATGCTCAGTAGTTTTAAAAAAAATGTACAAACAATTATGTACTATACAATTTGCAAGTTATAAAATCATCTATTACGAAATGACTTGTACGTATACCTTACCCACTGGAATTTGCATTTGATGTTTATCACACTATACGCAGTACAGTGTTTCATAAACTAAATTAATCTTACGAAAATAGTTTAGATTCTCCATCGGTAAAATTTTAATAAACTAGCATAAATTAAAAAGTATGATAAAAATTGTAACGGAAAAATGTACACGATAATAATAATAATAAGAAATAATAAGAAATAATAATAATAATAGTAAGGAATAATAAGAAATTATAATAATAATAATAATAATAATAATAATAATAATAATAATAATAATAATAATAGTAATAGCAAGGAGAATCGTGTGTATTTTATTTTAAAGTACTTCTTCGCAGAAAGTGTTAACAGTGTTCACAAGATTTATACACGAACAATAAATAGTATAAAAAAAAAAAAAAAAAAAAAAAATTTAATCATATAGCTATTGAGTAAATAATTTGATGCAAACAATATTTTACATTTAATTTCTCATAATTATCAACGTATTATGGACAGTAGGTGTCTATCTTATATAGTAAATTAAAATTACTATCTTAAATAGTAAAAGATAGTTACATTTTCTATACAATAATACATATATAGTCGTTTATTTGTATCAACATTTTTTTTTTTTTAATATTTATATTTGTTTTTTAATATTTCGTGAAAAATGTGTAAAAGTTTAAGTATATTTATTAATACTGAAATTATGCACGCACGCGCCCGTGTTAATGTCGATCGATGTTATATAGCTTATTATCCTAGTTGACCTAAATAAGTAAATAATTACCTTTTAAAATACTTCTCTTCAATGATAAGATATTGAAAATATGAGCGCGAAAAGTTTATTTTACATTGTAAGTAGATGCTAATATATTATTTTAACTGTTCTATTCTATTACAATATCTATCCATAATGAATATAGATAAATAATTATACCGTTTTTGTTGGGTAATAGAATTTTTTTTTTTTGTTTTTTTTTTTTAAATAAATATTATTAAATTGAATTCTCCTTTAGACAATTGAAATAGAATTATGATAGCTGAAAAAATGTGAAAAGAACAAAATTGATTATCAAAGGATTATCTTTTGTGATAAATGGAAGTATACGCGAATATAGAAAATTATGCTTGTAATGTTGCGAGCAAAATAACGAGGATGAAGACCTGTTGCTAAAAAAGAAAATGTCAGTCTCGAAGTGAAAAAGATTACGAGCACGGTTTTTCGGTTCTAAGAAATAATTGGCAGTATTTGAATGAATGTAAGTCAAACTAATGTTGAATAATTTCACAATATGGATTGTACGTAAACGCACAATTATAATTAAAAGCGATTGAAGGAAATGAGAAAAGTGCCGCTCTAATTTTAGCATAGAAAGGAGTTCATTGCTCCAACCGAGCAAGATAATATACAGGTTCGAAGAAATATATAATCGACAGTTTTTTAGGATGTAGACTGCAGATTGCGTGGCGAGGATCAGTATCGTACGTCCTCATAAATAAAAAAGCTCATTTTTCGGTGTGCCCAATTACCAGCGCGGACTGCGATTTGTATATTCTGAAATGTTTACAGTGTCTGGTCGTATATTTAATCAGTGCCGTCGTCTAAGCTTAAGAGTATTCTTCGGCTTTTGTAACGGTTACCCCGTCTCCTCGACAGTAATGAAGCGAAAGAAAATATGGAAGAAGGAGACGCAAGCACAAATATTAAATTTAGATAATGACTTAGGGCATGCCACTCGGCTCTCAAGTTATCCTGGCACATTAGGTCCTGACGCGTTTTTCATTTATCGATTCAAGTCGAGCGATTAATTTCGTGGCTACAACGCGCTTTTAAGGACAATTTCCCGTTTGACAGCGGCGACGTTTCCGGCCAAATGAAATCTCCAACCTCGCTAATGCGCCAAGTCTATTTTTGCGCGATCAATTACTAGAGGCGACGCCGCCACCGCGTCATTTAAAATCGAAATCACGAAAATCGAGTTATGCCAAGGGTTGTGTAACGTTGGATGGGTGCATGGTGGTGGGGTTGGGGGAGGTAAAGCGGCGGCTCATGAAATGTCGAGGGCTCGAGACGATTTTCGCGGCGGAAATTGCGCGGGATATTAAAAGGCCAATAATCGCGGCGAGAGGAGGATGTACGTGGCGTCGCAATTTACTTTCCCTGTATGTCGCGGTTCTTGATTAAAATGAGCAGCCTCTACGCGCTCCCCCGTTATTATGTTTGAATTGCACGCGCCCCGAGCCGTCATTCGGCCCCGCTTTTCATTGGGTCAACGAAATTTAATTCCGTATTTGTCTTTTAAAACACGTAAATAGGTCGAAACTGCCATTATTCATGCATTAACAGCGGAATTTTCCTTTTATCGCTTTAACCGATTTTCCAGCTTATCGAAATATTTGCCCCTGTGACGATCATATCATATTGAATGATCTCTGGGGCTGGTTGGCCCTTGGCTGCAAAGCTTTTGATCTTTTCAAAGTATTTGTAATGAAAATCGATTGGTATTTCATTACCAAGCCTTCGCTCGTGAACTTTTGAATATTCGAGTAATAAAAATTGAGAGCTAAACTTTGATGGCTTCAACAATTCATACTTTTTGAATAAGGCGATCTTTCTTGTTGATTAATTTGCCATTATCGCAAATGTTTTTATATTAAAATTAATAATAGAGTTCGGATAAAGCATATGAACAAGAATGCCTTTTGTTTCCTTCCTGAGCAATATTAATTTTATTGGATGGAAATCGATTTTACCGACAGTGCTTCTGAGACCACAATTCTGTTTTGTCAAGATAGAGCTGGGAAAGAAACAAAAAAGAAAATCATCGATTACAATAATTCTCTCGTCGTAGATATATTTATTGATTGCGATTTTTTTCAGCTATTGACGTGTAAAATCCAAATATATGGTTAATTTTTATTTCGTGAAGCCGTGCCTGAAAATAAAGACTAATAATAAAAAATCTGCCAAAGCTATGGATGTGATTGAATGGACTTGGGGCGTCTCTCTTTCAGTTATAGGATTTCGTTTCGGATTAGGATTTTAAAGCACGTAGAGAGACAATCGAAAATAAAAATTACCTGATTCATGAAGCAAAGCTCACTCACTAACACGCGATGCGCGATCAATTTTTATTCATCGATTCATTTATCAATATTAAATCTTATAGAGTTGTTTGTTACGACATTACGTTTTGTTTATGAGCCAGTCAATGTCTTGTATAAAGAAAAAAAATCTGTGATACAGTCTCTCTTCGAACATTAGCTAAATACTATTCAGTGGTATCTTATAACTATAATTTAATTAGAAAATTTCATGTCAATTTGTCTCCTATGTAAGTATGCCGTTGATGAATTTAATAATTATTAATTTAACATTAAAGAAATGACGAGCTATAATATATTTAAATATTTAATACGCATCTTCTTTTACTTTTATTTTTAAAACATTGGCAATTAAATTTTTCATTCTTCAAAATATTGTTACAATTATAAATTATTCTTAACAATATCCTTATCCCATCCATTTACGCATACCAGTAAAGCTTAGGATATTTTAATTCTTTAAAGTTTATACGAGATTATTTTTATACCATAAACCTCTGATACTCTGAAATATATTCGATACGTGTCAACAAAAGTAAACAATTTTTTATGAAATAAATTACACAAGATTTATTTTAATTTCGGAGAATGTAAGAATAACGAATTTGAAAAACATGGCGTTTTGATGTTGAAATTGCAATAGTATGAAGTATTTGAAGAAAAAAAAAATATTTATTGTAAAAGATTATAGTAAAATATTATTCTCAATTCAATGATTTCTTTTATGTTTCGATAAACTTTTTACATTCACGACGAGTTAAATATATGTTTTCTTTACTTTATACTTTGTTTGTTTAACAAAGGTCTGTAATTATATTAACATTTAATAAGCACTAATTTTCTAGACCTAATTATTAATGGTATTGTGGAATAAGAATTATCCTTTGAAAAACTATGAACTTATGATAATTTAACGTTTGTTGCATTTATTATCGTAAATGTTTATTATACTATAATTTTTATATTTATCTAGATAACAATGACGATATTATGAACTAATAGTGAAGTTGTAACTGTAAATATCTATAAAACTTTATATATATATATATATATATATATATATATATACATATTACATGCATACGTGTATATACATCGCATGAGAAGTTATCGATGAATTAAATTGGTGTTAGTATTACACCATTTGGAGTGACTAAATTGTAAAGATTGCAATATTCATGCAACACGGGCTTGCCCGAGAACGAAAACAACTTACAACTCTTTACTTCTAAGCAGAAAGGATCGCGAATTCTATATTTTGTATTTTGTGCTTCAGTTTAAATATATACAAATGTTATAAATCTTTTCTCTTCAATCTTTTGTCAATGCTTTCTCAATTATAGTTATGTACTTCAATGGTCATTGTACTTGATTTTTTTTTTTATCAAATCTATTCTACGTTAAATTTTCATTATATTAGCTTTCACTCTGGACAGATGAGTAATATTATTCAGTTCTGATTTAATGTACGTGATACTTTATTGAGACATATCGGTTAATTATGCATTGCAACGATACTTCCACAAATTTTTAGCGTTTATTTAAATTTTTTATGTTATTTAGTAAACAGCAATTTCTTGGATTTTTTTGTTTAAATTTTAAATCAATACTTATTTTATATGTTAACATTGATGCAACATTATTTATATTTGGGTTTGATTCTCGACGAATAACAGAATATGTCGCTTTGGTTTTAATTTCATCATATGGAGGAACATAAGCCATATAAATAGGCCCATAATATTATGTTTAAACAAATTTTACAATATATTATTACATTTATAGAGCGATTTTATTGCGTATAAAAATATATGCGAAGAAAAAATATTAGAGAGAATGAACATTGACAGAGGTTTTGTTTACTTTTAATTTTCGATTATTGCAATAATGAAAAAATAAAGTGATATTTATGGATATTTTATATTTACATTGCATTAAGGTTTTACCATGAAGTGGATATGAATTTATTTTTCATACTGAGCTTAGTATAAAAATCGTATGAATAATAATTAACAATATTTTTTTATTATTTTACGTATATTACTGAAAGCTTTTATCAGAAAATCTGATAATAGCTAATTATTTATTTTTCATGTAGTGCAATTTTCATGAATTAATAAATAGACTTTTTTAAGCATGATCTTATTTCTTTGTATTTGATTATCTTTTCATCAATCGTTGACGTCAATTTTTAATCATCGGAAAGTCCAACTGCCTTGTACGTCCAATTTTAGATAACAATTTCTTTTAGATATAATCTTTACCGGTTTTAATCATACAGAAGCGTTCAATGCGAAATTTTATATAAATAATGATTGGTCGCCTATAAATTTTTACCTATAATTGTTATTTATTTCTTTTAAATATAATAATAGTATTTTTATTTTAGGACTTGTATAAATTGTTTTCACAAATTCAATGTGCGGTAAATTCGAAATTTGAAGGAATTCTGATTTAAAAAATTTTACAACATAGCACAGACAAATTTATAACAGTAAAATCACAAAATAGTCTGACCTTTCTATTTGCACTGTTTAATTCTTGTTTGCTACCCAATCAAAAAATAAATTTCTCTTCATTTTTACATATTATATCGAATGTAATGAACTACATTTGAATATTTTTTACCTTACCGAGATTTTTGGTTTGTTGTATATTTGGGAAACGTGATTTAATATAATCGATAGACAGTCAGGCTAGAGGTTACTGAAAATGATTTCCCATGGCATACTTTTTTATCATTACTGAAGATACTCTCTGTAATAAAAAATAACATCTACAATTAACTGATTTGAATCGAGTTTTTTTTTTCGCGAAAACGAAAATTCTTTATGTATAAATTTTATTAGATAAGAGGTCAATCGGCGCAACGATCTCGAAAGTATGTACATGGTAATCTTTTAAAATCTATTCTTATTATTGCATTCGTAATGATGCAAATGCGTTTTGAAAAAATGGTATATAACATTAAATATAGTTGAGCATGTAGAGCGCATACGAGCGTACATAAGTAATTGTTTATATTATGTTAAACGATTATTTTCTTCTTTATTTCAAATACAAGCGATGTAAGGGAAAATTGTGTATATCAATATATACAAATTAGTGGCGATGTTAAGAGCTTCTGGCTCAAGCTTTCTCAAAATTACATTTATAAACACCGCTCTTATTATCCTAAATAAATTTTCATAAAAATGCTGGAGTGTTTTTGAATATACGTTAACGCTACTTAGCTACCGTACACCAACATATGAAAGTTGTTTAAACCCATTTTGAAATAGCCATTACCGAAGATTACGTAGTAAGTAGCAAACAACTTTCAAAGTGATTCTTACGGGTGAGCTGAAGCTTATACTTAAGTGCAGTTGAGGGTCGGCCTGTCTTTCTCGCTCTAATTCACCTTTCATGGATAATGTCGGCTTCAATTGTTCTGATGAAATGCACTGTCTATTTGTTTAAGTCTATGGCCGATATGAAAACGCAGCCATTACGGCCAAGCCAATGATCCTCGAAGTATGATAGGCGTTGTAAATCTGCGCTTGCACACATGCTCCACGTAACAGTAGCATCAATTTAGTTTTCATAGTGCAATTTTTTCTCGGTATGGCTTTTTTACAGGTTGTTACAAGTCTGTTGCTATGTTGCCAAAATTATGATATTGGAGGAATTTTTTTAACTTACGACAATCGCTCGGCAATAAACATTAGTTGTAATTTTGACAAATGGCTAAAGATGTTTAAAAAGTAAGCAGTTAGTTTCATTATTATTTCGGTAAACAATATGCTTAAGTTGATAATAACTATCGTGGGTATTAAATATGATATTGTATGTATCATGAAAGGATGATAGATCCTATGAGGTATCGTATTTCCTTAAGCAACTCCAGGAGATGACAGGGTTTCAAGCTACGTATTATAAAATGGAAATGTGGATTAATATTTAGTGGTCACAGATATGCGTATCATAAATATTAAATATTTTCATTGGAGTAATCGCTCGTTTACTTTTTATATCTTTATAATTATTAATTAATTCTTTAATTTTATACTAGACATTATGCTATTTATAGATATCAGAATGAAAGCCTTCAATGGTATTTGTTTCCTAAAGCTGCGATATTATACGGAATTTTGTGCGTTCCTCTATAAATATATTTTTGTAACACTCATGCTAAGCTGGAGTCTGGGATACCGTAACCCTGAACCATAACATTAGGTATCTTAAAGCTGCACGGATCTTCTATTACGACGAGTTTGAAAGTTGATTTGTACTAAAACAAAGCGAGTCGATGACCCAGAATTACGACTTTCCGAACCTTTCATTGTCCTTCCTTCCATCGACTCAACGACTGCCCAGTAATTTTCGATTCTTTAGAGTCAGTTGTCGCGTATGTCTTCGACTCGACTCTTAGCGCTTCAGCTTAATTTCATTACCTTCTACCCGAGACGTCGCGCTCGTCGCTCGACTCTCATCGAGTTTTCCGCAATTGAGATAGATAGATAGAGATAGATAGAGATAGATCGACAGAGATAGATAGAGATAGATAGAGATAGATAGGGAGAGATAAAGAGAGAGAGAGAGAGAGAGAGACAAACCGACGTCGAGCACACGCGCGCGCACTTAGCTAGCTTTCTTTGCCAGCCGCAACTTGTGACGGGGGAGGAGGCCGCAAAGTTTTGAAATTGGAGTTAACAGTGCTTCACACGCCGCTCGCGCCTTGTCTTTTACAAGTTGCGAATTTGAGGTCTGAGGCACTGTCTTCCATCGGGGCGAAAGTTTGCCGCGACAACTTCTTTAGAAGTACATGCCCGAGGCCGCGAGCCATAATCAATAGCATATTCTGGTGAATTAAAATGTTTGCGCGTAAAGGGGCGCGACCCTCGACGCTCAACTTCAATGTGTGTTCAATGAGCAACAACGGCGATCCGGTGAAAAAAACAATTTGCTTGCATTTGCTGCACAAATCAGAACCTTTGAAACGGCATATCTTTGTGGAAATGTGGGCCGCCCAAATGCTGCATTCAAAGCAATCGTTTTTAACGAAGCTTTTGTGATTGATGAGCGATGCGATCTCGCTTAGGATCATTGGAAAATCGCTTGTGCAGCTTTATTTCTTGTTGAAATTATTTCATGAGTCAGATCTGAGAGATTACGAGTCTGACAACGAAATGTTGCGTTCAGCATAACGCATATGGCAAAAGAAAAGTATGCTTTTGGGTCGTTAAAAATTCGAAGGAAAGAATGGCACTTTTTCTGATTGAATAATATATAATATTTTTAAAGACTTCCATCATATTTCAGAATTACGAATAAGACTTTTATTTATGTCTCTGAGACTTTTGTACGCGAAACTCGGAATTTCCTGTTTTCTTGAAAGCACTTTTTGATTTAAACAAATAAAGATGAAGTTTTGTAAAGCGTATTTAAATATTTTTTCAAATACAATGTTAAGGAATTTGTAAACTTCATTATGCTAATTACCAAGCTACAATTACGTATGTCTTTCAAAAGAAGTTACGAATTTCAAATAGTTCTTACATAAAGATGGAGGCACTGCAGTGGCTTAAATAAAACAGTGACTAATTGTGAATTCTATGGATATATAAGGTACTTTTATTTTTCGCTATTCTTAATTAATGATTAAGTCATTTTTTGAAGCTAAAAAGAAATGCTTTTGTAAATAAATTATTTGATACGGCTGTACGATTTTTTTTTTGTTTTATTAAATTTGTAGTAAAGCAGTATCAAAGTTTTTTTTTTTACTCAATTTATCCTAGACTGCGGTTCATAAGTTAATTCAAAATATGAAGCAAAAATGTAATAAGAACGGTCACTTGTAAGTCTAGTGTACTTTTGACTCTCCTGCACTCGGAAAATGAAGGGAAACGATTTTATAAGTTGCTGTAAGCTTAAGTCATTGTCGTCCTTTATGATTTCTTTTTTCTTAAAGGAGTTCTGAAATTAGCGATTTTATAATTTTATATCGGTTAATGTGATTGCTTCATTTATGAGAAAACTTTTTTTTTATAATTATCGAAAAATGAAAAAAAATATTGGTGATTATAAAGTAATAAATTTCTTCTAAAAACTTGTAGAATTCTTATATTTTCTATTTTTATGGAGGGTGAACCTCTTTATGGTGGAGCCACTTAAGACGTAGCGTACAAGAATTGAGTGCACATAAAATCTTCAGAAGAAATTTTTACAATAAATTTTGAAAATTGTTAAAGCGAATGTAAAAAGATACAGAGGTAAAGTAAAATAGTTCAGAGTGATTGATTCTGTTAAATTTTAGTTAATCTTTATTCGAGATTGAGTGCTAAATTTATAAGCGAGGTGATCTTCTTTTTGGTTTTATAATGGATTGTTTTTCTGAAATATCCAAGAAAAAGTACTCGAATGAAATACCGATGACAGATTGAACAGTATTTGTTATTTCGAATAATTTTATTTTATATTATTTCTATCCGATCATGCATTCATTGCAGTGATAAAAAAAAAAAAATTGCTCACAGAAACGTCAACTTTCAAAGACTGCTCTTTTGCATAAGGTTTGTACTTAAAAATTTATATAATTAAATGTAGTATACAATAAAAAAAAAAGCGACATGAAAAACAATTAATGTTACAATAGAATTAGGTAATTCTATCGATTGATTTCATTATTTATATAATAATAATAGTAACAACAACAACAACAACAACAACAACAACGGTAGTGATAATATACTTAACTAGAATGGTTTTAATGAATGATATGGTTCGTAATTTGCCTACTTTTTGGATTTGATTTTGATTAGTTGTGGATGGGAAAACAATTGTCATTTATTATGTAAAATATTTATATAAAATAGTCTATTATGATTATTTATCATGATATATCTTCTCAAAATATATTGTACAATATATACAATATATACTATAACATTAGTATATATTTATCAAATTTACTATTATTTTGTTATTAATATTCAAGTACACCATTGTCTTTTTCTTTTTATTTTTATATCTGTGTTTAATGTATAGGATTATCGTTACAAGGTCATTTTTTCAACAATATTACGCTAATGTTTTGGGTAATCTTTTGTAAGGGATGAAAGACATTAGTCTCACGAAAGTTAAAAGTCATTCAATTTTGTCCATTTATTTTTCATACAAAATTTAATATAAAAATAAATGTTACTCATTTCAAATATATGTTATATTTCAATTTGTTATGAATGACTAAGATCAATAGAATATAAGACAACTAATTAAAAGTGGAAATAATAAAATAATATAAATAAAATGTTTGACGAATTTTGTATCTTTGAATGAAAAAGTCCTTGTTAATATTTGAAAAGCATTGTAAGATTTATTTCAGCGTAAAGAGATAAAGCCAAGGAAAATGCTTGCAGAATGTCTTTACGTAATTTTGTAACCGAATCGTTGGAAATTAATTTTAAATTCAACTATAGAATGCCGTGAAAATACTATGTTATGTATGTTTATTATATGTGAGTTGACGTTGTAGGCGTAATATCGGCACTATAATGTTTGCTTTCAAATATAATAAACTCTAAAATTAGATAGAAGAAATGAGTCAAAGAGTAATTATTTAATTAGTATATTATTTAGAATTCAAAATCAGTCGGTAAATAATATAAGAAATAGAACGACGAAGATAGTTATATAATTTTTAACATTTAATTATGCACATTAGCCAGATGATATCATCTGATAGGATGCAGAGATTTCATATTCGTTAAAATTAAAATATCAGTTTGAAAAAATACTTTACATTCTACTTTTTAAAGAAAATATTAAATAAAAATAAAAAAATTTAATTGGAAAGAAAAATATAATTCATTCACATCTGGTATGGCGTTTAAGATAAAGTGCTAATGGCAATTTTTTGATATATATAATTTAATAATTTTTAATGATTTGTTAAAGTTTTGCATAAAATTTCTTTTACAGTACGCGGATTTGTGTAAGGTTTATTTAATCACCATATGTCGATATTAATTTCTATAATTTATTTAATTAAGCAAAAAATATTTAACTACACATACTTTTTTTGTATTCTTTATTAATAATTTTCTAAAGTAAATTTGTTCAATCCATTCTTTTCTTTGCTAAGATTTATATAGAATTTTAAACAGGGTATAAAAATTTCTCTCTCTCTCTCTCTCTCTCTCTCTCTCTCTCTCTCTCTCGATATTAAAGTAAAGAATTGAATTAAAAATTTAAATAAAACTGATTTTTAACATATATCTTCTTTATCTATCATACAGTCGAATGTGTGTACCTTGTAATTTTAAATCTCATAAATAAGACTGGCAACGTTGCCTAACGCGAATACGTAAGTTTTTGTAAAAATATGTAAATAAAATTCAGCGAATTACATATTTATTATGTATTTTAATTCTTCTTCTTCCCTTTTTTTCCAATTGCAAAGTTTTTAACAATGATTTAGAGTTGAATTAAAGGAATATTATTTCATGAATTAAACATATTGTTGTTGTTGCTCCAAAGTGAAAAAAATATTTTACTTGATATTATTATACATTTTTTTAGTTATAACATTACAAGATGTATCGAAGAATTATTTATAAACCTTTTTAATACTAATACACTTTTCAAGGCGAACAATACTGGCTTATTGCGTATATAATTATTGATAATCGTTTCAGTCGAGCCAATTGTCATCAATTCTAAATAATAACAATAATTTTAAAAAGTATTTTATTAGTGAAAATGTGTTTCTCGATATATGTAGAATTTTAAAATGATTAGATAAACTTCGTTGGAAAACATTAGCATAAGAATAATTACGATATTAACGTTAAATCTCTATAGAGTCAACATTGTGGAAGTAACGTATAATGATTGTGCAAATGATCGAAATTTTGGTAAAATAAATATATACAATGTTGTTGACACATGTGATAAAAGTGCGTAATATAGGTTTAGAAACATTTAGTAAAGATAGTAAGATGGTAATCTATTAGGTCTGTTGGTATTAGTTAAAATGTCCGATCTTATGTATAATAAATAAAAAATCCGGATCTCACTTTTAGCTACGGGAACGGTGCTCGGATTTTTCTCAGCGAGACATGTATTCGACATGGCCTTCGAAGCGCCAACTTGTATTTATTCACCAGAGACAGTCGTACCGTGACTTTCCAGCTTCAATTCGCACTAAGCTCCAAGCAGTTTTTATGGCTCCGTCACTTATTTTGTTGGTGCTGTTGCTATCGTTGTTGTTGTTGTTGTTGTTGTTGTTGTTGTTGTTGTTGTTGTTGTTGTTGCTTTTCGTAGAAGCATTATAAATTTAGTAATACATTTCTCGCGATAAGAAGCGAGCCAAAAACGCATCCTCTTTAACTCACAATTTCCACTGAATAACCCGCCGTTCATACTCGATCCTCATTTCTTTTCTCTCTTACGAGCAACTCAGCAGTGAGGTGCATTAACGAGGCGAGTAAAATCTCTCCACCCCCCTCCTCTTCCCCCGCCAATATACATCGAAAGCGCGAGAATCCTCGCGCTAATCGTGCGAAGGACTCGCGGCTTCGTTCTCGCGCCTTCGCGAGGCGAACGACCGAGAAGGCGCCGGGAAGGAAGATCGAGAGCACTTGTAGTTCCTTCGTAGTCGCAGGTGGCTAATGCCCCCTCCCTCCCTCGACACGTTGCCCCGACCACCGACACGACGGCTGCAATTAAGACACTTGACGAACGCGCGATAATTCTCTTTGTTCGTCGCGCAGCTTCTTATCTGACTGACGCTCAACCTCGTATGCGCTGCACGTGCGCCAGCGACTTTATAGATTGGATTAGCGAATTAGTGCTTATGGAGTTGTGTGGGACGGTGGCGGTGCAAGGGGTATGCACAAAGGTGTTGCGTACGACTGAATCCATTGTTTGATGAGTGGGCGAATGCGGTAGTCGGGTTTTGCATCCCGATGGGAAAAACATGGGGTGCGCGCACTCGATGCTCCATGGTTAATTAAACATGGATTTCGATGTTATGGATATTTTTTGTCGGATTGGTGGCATTGCACTTCGTGGCGAATGAATAGTCCGTGAGATTTCTTGAGAGGGGGATTAATGGGAGCGGGAATTCTTATTTCGTGTCATCGGCTTCGTTGTTAGCATGTTGCTGATGAATTTTCGGGCGATAAGCTCGATAACTCTCAAGCTACAACGTTTCTGATTATTGTAAAAGTGTAGCCGTCATAATTAACGTTATAATACTTCGTTTTTCGCTTAATAAGCTTATTCTAGAGTATTAAGCTCGTATATAAGAGAAATTTATATTTACTCGTTGGATGATATTTGGCTAATAAAGGTATCTGAATCATGTGCTCTTGCAATTAACATACTTTAAGCAATCTACATCGGAATTGAGGAAAAAGCACTTAAATAGTGAAATATCCCAGTTTATTGTACAATAATCATTTGATAAGCAAACAATTACTCGTATTAGTTTTAAGATAAAGCCGTCCGTATACGATCGTTTCTTCTATGATATTAAATATTAAATATTAAATATTTTTCTTGGTATTTTTGATTAATGACTCTTTCCAAATAATTGTATATCAGCAAATTTAACGCGCAAAGATGTTTATTTACCGATTATGATGATATTAGTCAGTTTTTAATGAAAATGCGTTTATATATTATTTATTTTATAGCTATTATCGTTATACTACAATTATTTCAATAGATATTTTCCATGTAGTATAACGATAGACTTTATTATTTATTTCCATATAAAACTGAGTCGTAACCCTGGAGGATTCATTTCATTTTTTCCGTACGATTTTAATAAGGAAATAAAAACAGAGCAAAAGAATCGCAACAGCAATTGTCTTGTACGAAACAACACTCGACGAGAGCTTATGTATTTATGACAATGTTTAATTAAAAAATGTATTATTAATTTAATGTAGCCTGTCATTGAGGGGGGGGGGGTCACTACTACTAGGAAATGAAAAGAAACGATATGCCAGTATTTTTTCAGTGTAATTGTCGCCGCAAAGAGGCAAATAGAAAAGCCATTACCCATTTGCAATTGCGATTATTATGAAAAAGTAGAGTGTTGAATTAATAGGAGCAGAACGAGTAAACAAGCAATTTGTCGCAATTCACATATCTCTCAGCTCTTATCGTGAGTTGCCGTGTGACCAATCTCATCTCGCATAACCATCACCGGAAGACGCAAATAATAATACCGACTCGTACGGATGTAACGGATGCGTAAATTTGGAAAATGCCGCCCGTCTAGGAGTGAATGCAACGTCCAACTACTCGCGCTTACGAATGGCGGTACTGTGTTCCCTTCGTCCCCTCACCCCCTTTCACCACCCCAGTCACTACTCAGCCGCCCGTCAAATGTCATGGAACGCGGGCATGCGCGGATTCGCAAAAAGAGCAGGCGATCGAGGCCATTCGTTGCGATTTATAATCCTACCGATATTTCTTATCCTCGTAAATAAGCGCGGAATTTAGCGCACTACACCCCCTATAACCATTGCTCTCTATTTGCGAGACGTAAAGCCCGCTCGGCAAAAAAAAAAAAATTGGGTGGATGCTCGAGGGGAGGATGAAGAGGCATTGCCTTGTGAAAAAAAAAACTTGAGGGTTTGTCGCGGTGCGGGATTTATACGCTGTAAGCAAGTCGTGCAGCGTAACGATTATTTATACATAAATGCACGAGGGCGTCCTAAGTGGGATTTAGACGCAATCGTCACGCGATACCTATCGCGTTGTGCGTGTATTTTTTTTTTCCTTTTTTGGCTGCAGCCGTTTATTTTTTTTTTTTCCTTCTTTTTTCTTTTTTTTTTCTTCAAGGAGTTGATTATGCGGATGAAGAAAGCCGTGGGGCCGTCTGATATATAATTTTGGAGATAAAAGGCGTACGAGGATGTTCTTGCGTGTACGTAGCCTGGCACGGGTCATATTTATTAAAACGAGCGCTGACATTGTAGTTAATTATGTTTTAGATAAGCCAAGGGAGATGCATTTTTTATCTTAAGTATTGGATTACTTGCCCACTTAAAAAAAAAAATGCATTGCTTTGAGAATGTATATGCGCAATATCAAAGAAACAACAACCGATACAAAGTAGGAGGGAATCTCATTATCGGAGTCCCGGATTCCGGCTAATGGTTATCATTGATATTTCATCGTGTAATTATTTATACATTGAATTTTTTTTTCCAACGGCTTTTAAGTAGCCACGATGAGTTTATACTTTATGACATTCAAGATAATTTATTCCCAGAAAGTAATAGATGGTGACCAATTGTTCTCGTTGTTGTTGTTGTTTTTGTTTTTTGTTTTTTTTTGTTTTGTCGTCTCGTTTTTATAATATTAGCGCAATGTTCAATTAATGGTGAATGCATTTATTTCCAAATTGCTCTGCTTGAATCCCAATATAAGCTACGGCCTCTAATTAATTTAAATATATTAAGAGAGAAGCGTACGTGCGACCGCTCTCGATATTGAAAATCGACATCCGCGTACATAATCGTCGAATACTAAAAGAACAATATTTGCATGGCGTCTCTGCCTCTTCAGTCGGATATCGGCTGGCCGATCGGATTCCCGAAAGCTGAAATCCCAGAAAAGAATTATAGCTGCGTATAATCGCCGAAAGAGAGCATGTAAAAGTAAAAACTGTCCCGAAACAAAGTATTGATTAAGAAATTGCGGGCCAGCAATTAGCGATACCCTTGCCCTTCGAAAATTGACGAAGTACGGAGAAACAGCAGCAAAACGACAAAGATTGCGCTCAAGAGTATTAATTTTAGAATATTTTGCCCGGCATAAGGTATCAAGCTACGAGTATGTTGAATATCGTCGCATAAAAAGAAGCGAACCTCACCTTTTTCTCTCTCTCTCTCTCTCTCTCTCTTTTTTTTTGAACTATTACTGTTAAAAGAAGAAGAAACAAAAGTCCCTTTGGCTTTTCGCACGCACACCTGTATTTACACTGTATCATCCCAAAGACATATGCATTCATGTATATATATATATATATATGTGTGTGTAGCAGCTCGTTCTTTTTTCTTATGTAAACAAGGCAAAGGAAGAGAGGCAAGGAAAAAAGAGCACTGAGAAATGTCTGGGTCTCCAGGATGCACGGAATATCGAGACTCTTACGTGCCTTATACATGACGCGTGGATTCCGGTTTCTCTTTCATCCAAGATACTACATTGTCATATATACCTGAGTCGAAAGGGAAGCAGGAGGAGGATGAGGAGGAGGAGAAGGAGGAGGAGTAGTAGGAGGAGTACGGGAAGGTGGCGGCGGTGGGTGGTGAATGAGGGGGGGGCGGGAT
>NW_011948436.1:3491455-3516966 GCF_000503995.2 Ceratosolen solmsi marchali | reverse complement strand
GGCGGGGGGTGGTGAGTGAGGGGGGGGGCGGGATGACGACGCGAAAGGTGAGAGAGAGAGAGAGAGAGAGAGAAGCTACAGGAAGAGGCGTTGAATTCCGACATAAAGCGAGGGCTTCCTCCGTTCCTCGAGCTGAATCATAGATTCTGTTCGCTTATATCTTCTCAACCGCGAAACTCGAATATCCTCGAATCCTTGATTCCTTTTCTCCTTCACATCCTCCGCTTCTCCACCATTCATCGTCGTCCTCATCATTATCATCATCGTGATGTTCTCGTAAGCAGGGCCACAAAAAACTGCCGATGTTAAATTACACAGTTGTACTATAGCATTTAGAAAACAAAATATACGTATGAGTAATGCGTTCGAGGATATGTGGAAGGGTTATTGGTGTGCTGAGAAAATCGACCGCAGAGTTGCAAAAATTCCATACAATGTCGTGAATGCATTGCGAATGAGACGATTAGTTTTACCATTGAGTTGCAATGAAAAGAAGTATCGGTGCAAATTTATGAAATTAACCGGGCTTACGACTTCCTTTTGGATAAGGCACTCGAAATCTCCAAATCTTACAAAGCCATTATTTTTATTACGGAACGCGAACTGTAAAAAACGTGTTTGTACTTTATTTATTAGAAAATTCGACATCGAAACGACAACTAATTAGATTTTAATATTGTAAATGGTAGGTTTGCAGTACTTGCATGTTTATTACAAAGTTTCGCATTAAGCTCTAAATAGTTTAATAATTTGAAAACAATGGCGAAACTATAGTAATTATTATTAAACTCGGTTCCCTACAACTTGTGCCAAACCATTTTACAGATTGCATTTAACTCCATTTCAAGTCTGACGTTTTACGTTCACGCTCATTTTTAATAACTAATATCTTATGGAATCGATTTCTATTTGCCGGGCGAGCGTCGTTAATTTTTTTTTTTTTTTTTTTTTTTTTTTTTTTTTTTACAAGCCAAATGAAATAGATTTGCGCCCGTTAAGGGACTCGCGCGCGCACAGATGCGCGCGACAAATGTATTATCGTATAGTCCTTGCTAACCGAATTAGCAGGTGTTAAGTACAAAACTATATCGCTCATGGTTTCAAGTTTCAGTTGGCTTGCAATTTTCCAAACTTTACACGGCGCTTTAGTGCCGATAAAAGAAGCAAAAAAGCACGCGAAAATACCTCGTTCAAATAACTCAAAAGTTCGATTACACGAAAATAAAGTTGCTCGACAAATACTTTAGTTAATGTAGCTTATACGAAGCTTGTAAACTTGCCGGTTAATATTGCCAAATATCTTATAAATATTCATAAAAATCTATAAAAATTAATGCTCATCACCTCTCGACTTGGCGTAACGAAAAATCAAAAAAACTATATATTAACAAAAATTTTTGTCTTATCGTACAAATTTTCTCCCCTACCCACGCAACCATCCTCAATGACTACCAGCCGACCAATATATTTCATAATTTTGGTGTTTTGGAATTTACGAAATTGAACAACAAGGCGCTGCGATTGTAGTCGTGTCCCAACTTATCGAACACGCCCTCACCGTCCCTCTATCAATTACATGCTTTTTAAATTTCTTTGCGACTCAATCGCTCCTTCCACTCAAACTCACATTTGGCTGGAACTGTTCGCCGCCCATTGAGGAGTTACGCGTTATCACACGAGTCCTGGCTGACTTTCACTAACTGCAAATAGGAGGTACGCTGCGCTCTTTTTATTCGACATGTCGACTTTTAAATAGGAAGGTTAAAAACGGTCAATTTCTCTCTCTCACTCTTACACACACTCTCTCTCTCTCTCTCTCTCTCTCTCTCTCTCGCTCTCTTGATTTCCTTCGTTTTCTCGACCCTCCACTACACACAACTACCGCATGTATATGCTGGTAAGCGGCTGTGTTGCGCTCCCTCGACGAAGGCGCTCGATCATTCGCTCGCTAGAGGCAGACGAGACGGTCGAGGGCGCAAGGGGGTTGAATGTACACACATACGCGTTCGATTTGGCCGGTGCGTCGCCCTTCTTTAAAAGGACGGTACATACACTGCCCCGTTCTTCCTGCTTTCTATTCTTCTTGCGATTGCGCGGCTCCTTTTAGGGCTGCGTACTAGGAGACAGACCCTTTCCGGCTTGGGGTATCGCTGGATTCTTAAAACGCGAACAAACAGCCCCTCGTCTTTTCTCCTCGTTCCACGTAGCCTAGGCATTGCGCTTTAATAATGTTTGACTTGTTTCGCCCCCGCTCGAGCTTGGGAATTACGCCTGGCTAGCAGCGCAAACATAAAAACATTTGTTGGGGATTTAGGAATTGGCCGCGCTCATCCCACTCCACACGATATTACGGGAGTAACGGCATTTTTTGAGTTCGTTTAAAGCGCGCGAATGCCCCTCTCCAGGGCTTACGAGACTTTTCTCTCGTACGGTCACGGGAAGTTCTTTTCTGGCGTGTGTGTAAGCGAACGGGCGGCGAGATCGTCATTATTTTCAATTCTGGCCTCTTGAGTTATGGGACTGTAATTTTCAACCAGCAATTTCTTTTTACCGCCTTCTGCTCGCCGCTACCCCTCCACGTGCACTCGGCAGTAGGCACTTTAATTTTTATTTTCCTAGGGCACGCGCGACAGCGTGCGAGCAGCTTTGTAAGCGCTAAAATTGAAATTCGAAATAAATTCGAAAATCGAAAATCGAAAATCGAAAATCGATTCAATTATATTATTAAATTTTCGGCGTTGGAACTAATCCCAATGTATTCGCAGGATTTTGTAAACAATGAATAGGACCTCTTGCTGCGATAATCAATGCAATAAAGAAATATTTCGTTTTACAAATATGATATTTGATTATAATAGCATTCAACTATTTGCAGATGAGCAAATTTATGCGGAAAATTGATAATTTATATGACCGAGTATGCTATATAAAGGTGCCTATTTAAATTATTATATCCATTTTATTCTTAATTTTATTAAATTTTCTAATATCGTAGCGTGTATAATATTTGAAATACGATCATTAAATTTCGAGCACTAATTTATAATAATTGTTATTAAAAAAAATGTATGATCGAACATCATTTGCTGTGGACAAAATCATTTGCAAATTTCTTCGATGAACTAATTAAAACGATCAATTTCTTTACTACACGAAAACAACTAACGCGATTGTATTGTATGACTATAATTTGTGCTTTTCTGGTTCATAATATTGCAGATTATGTAATAAAAGTAAACGTTTGTTCATTAAAATTCAATTCAGTACTATTTACTTTTTCACTTTGGTATTGGTTAATACGAATTTTACTTTACAATGTGAAATATGATAAATTTATAAAATTCCTAATGGGATGATAAAATTTGTGAGTCAGCGAATATTTATCATAAAAAGATACTTTGTATTTTTTAGATTAAACATTTTACAAATCGTAATCATAAATAATCGAGTAAAAACGCGCGAAATCACCACAATAATTAAAAAATACCTCAGAAATGGCAAATCATTAATTAAAGTAGTGGGATATGTTCGAAGAGAATTTCGAATAATTATATAAATGCTGGTGTGACGAATTAGTTACATTAATATAAAGGTTAAAGTAAAGGAGGGCTAAGGCCGAGAAACATAAAACTTTCGGGTAAATTGCAACAAGTTAACTGCGGCCAGTGTTAAAAATAAATATAATAACGGCAAATGCTTGAATAATGACAAAAAAAGCGAGACTGGACGAGAAAGGGAGAAAGAGAGAGAGAGAGAGAGAGAGAGAGAGAGAGAGATATTTGTAGAATGAAAAGGAGGTGAAAAAGTGCAGAAAATGTGAGCAAGAGATAGAAATGAGATCGAGAGGGAGATGAAAAGAATTCACCGTCGAAGGTAGAGAATTTTTAATGGCCTGTCAGCAAGGAGGAGGCAAGGAAGAAGAATGAAAGGAAAAAAGAGAACGAAGATAAGGCACGTCTTATAAAGCAGCTGGTCTTGTCCGTTTGGCGCGTGCGTATGCGTGTGCATGCGTGTTTGGTGCGATTGCTCCGAATGGGGGAGGGCGAAAGCCTTTTACAGAGGTGTGCACAGTCTATGATACACATTGAATTGTAATTCATCTTACCATCCCTCAAGTTACTTTTATCTATCCTTTTTTTTTGGATTTGAACCGATTAATCCTGGTGTATCGGGAAAATGCTGGGCCACAAATTTTTGTATTTCAAGTGACGGAACCATAAGCTTATTTGATAATTGGGGCTTTTCCGATAGTGGGGGAAGGAATGTATCTGCTATAGTAACGCGACTTAAAATATTTCCTATATTATTTCAAACTCAATTGCATGACCTCAATTATATAAAAAAAAAAAAAAAAAAAAAAAAAAAATGAAAGTAAATACAGCATGAAAAACGATTCGATTAAATAGTTAGTCTGAAATTTTAATAATATACCATTTAAATAACTAAAAACGATTACCATTATAGCTAATGTGAATTTTGTTCTCTTCTGTTTCAGGTACCAGCGAGATTTTTGGATGAAAATCGACTTTATCTATCTATCTATCTATCTATCTATCGATCTCTCACGTATGAATATAATTAGAGTGCGCGAGCATTAATATTCACACAAGCCGATCGTGCGAGCAGCAATGGAATAAATGATCCGTCACTCCATCTCTCACGTATTGCTGGATCGTGGCCTTCCGATCGCACAGTATGGAGGTGTAGCAGACGAAAATCCAAATGGATATTAATGACGATGATGGTTCGAAATTTTCTATTCGTTAGTGCCGCGCCATTCGGTTTGCGGTTGTGAAAGTCGCGTCTTTCAAGGAGGAAGACTCGCCTTTCCCGATGAAAACATCCCAGAGTGCTCGGCTTTTTGCGCAGGCTCTTTGTGCCAACTCGCTCCTGCCTTTTCCTTCCAAGATTTATCTTTCGCCGCCTGTGGCCTTTAAACGCAAATTAAGAAGCATTTTCCGCGTAAGGTGTATTCGCCTGATGCACCGCTCTCCCGTGATGGACTTCTCGTCTGTATGCGACATGTTGCACTCGACGTGCCGCATTAGGAACGTAACGTACTCGAGTATCTTCGATGGGGCGGCTATTGTGATGATTGTTAGTGTTGCTGCCAATATCTTTGCGCGTACCGTTGAGTTTACATGCGGGGCTGGGAAAAAATCATCACCATAATTATTTCGCTGGCAATGCTACTGTTACTGAGCGAACGGTTCTTACCGACGGCTGAATAACTCCCTATGTGCAGGAATTTGTATGTAAGTTGCAATGTCCAACTGTCGCGAATTCATTTTCTAATGGAAGAATCGTATGCGATCGTACGCGATCGAACGACTGAATGGATTCGAAGGGAGAGGAAACATCGTACGGTGCTTCGAGTCGGATATTTTTAATATTTTCTTCAAGCGTGCTAAAACTATTATTTATTTTATAAGATATAGAATTTGCGAGCTTGTCACTCTGTGTTTTGAAAAATCTTAGGAATATTACTTGTCACGTACCCGTAGTTAACGGTATCCTTTACCATATGCTGCTGCTGTGTAACGTTAGTTGGACTACTCGTCCGTTAAATTATATTTTTATACGCTTCCATGTCATTCGCTACCATTCGGTACAAAAAGTTTATTAATTTAATGGTCTTTATGCGGACGGACGCATGAGGGAAATGCTTTTTACTCGTGTTTTTCATCGTAAAATGGATAAAATGATAAAATACTACCGACTGACCTTTTACATTTATTGTTCATCTTGATGCTTCAAGTTCAATCTTTCTACAAATGGAAAGTCCAAAGAAACTTACGATCTTATAATTAATTGAACGTGCTATTTCATTTTATTTTTGTTTTTAAAAGGTGGGAAAAATTTAAATTGAACTTTTGTTTCCTCGAGTATTAATTTACTTTTACGATCGACTAATCTCCTAATGCGATTAAAGAAAATATTTCTCTACACGAACTACCGAGATTGTAAATATATAACTTTAACTTTTATCGGTTCGTTTTTCTTTATAAATTTGCTCGGAAATACGTTCGCCTTTCGATTGGAAATTTCGTTTAAGCACGATGTTGGTTGACGGTTAGCAAGATACCCGCGCATTTATCTGAAAATTAATATATAATCCTAATGCTACATAAATTAATAAATATTGACTTTAATTTTCAATATAAACTATTAGCAAATTTAACGCGATTATTAAATTAGTTAAATATTTAGATTATTTAAATAAGTTAAATATCGGGATGCTTGAATTTTGCTCATTATTGATGGATTAGCTGCTCATTATAATATAACGAGAATAAATTATGCGATTTTAACTCTACCTATTAAAATACTTAAATCGCGCGAGTATATTTGTAAAAGCGGGAAGCAGTATTTTTATTCTTTATTTTCCAACTGAGCACAATTCTGCATTTATTTATTTTGCAGAAAAATCAGCGCTTATCTAATGTTATCCGATTCCTCGTCGCTCACGACTTAAACGAAATTATTAATGCAAAATAAAAACCGATAGGTATCACGGATTCCTTGTATTCATCCGCTGATTATCCCGTATGACGTAATCAGTTTGCGTGGCTTCGCGAATTCCCTCGTTAAGTTCGCGATCGTAAAACGCGCTTCCTATCTACCGTTTCAACACCAAAACCCCCAACGAATAATTACTAAATAGCTATTTTTCCCTTACCTCCTATTATCGATAAACCAATCTACACGACAATGCGCCTTATCAACATTATAAATTCCATAACGTGCGCGTGTACGCCGAACCTTACCACATTCAACGCGCGCTTAATCTCAGGTTCCAAAAAGATTTAGAATAGCGCTTTGTGTATATCCACTCATCTCCTAAGAATTTATGTTGTATTATATGTACTTTCACGCACTACCGTAAATCATAAGAACGCGTGAAAAAAAAAAAATAAAAATAAATAAATAAAAATAAAAAACAAAAAACAAAACAAAAAGGAAACGCGGCGAAATATATCGTATCGTTTCTGAAAATTTATTCCCTTCCTTTTTTCTCTCATCACCTAGATTACATTATTGACCTTCACCTTAACTCCCTTCGCCGTTGCCGCGTACACAATTTTTTCCCATCTGACCTTTCCAGCCACATTTCATTTTCTGCCTTTCCTCGTTTTTTACTCGACAGCTCCCCATACGCGCTTTCATCTTTCCACCTTTGCTGCTTCCTTTTATTGCCCACACGTATTTATAGTCTCGGTGTCTTTTCTCTCATCGTCTTGCACGCGTCTTATAACACCATTTTTTCTTTTCTCTACGTTAGCCGGCTCTAGCTTCTCATCCTCTTTAACCCTCTTACACGCGCCCCTTTTCTACCTACCTCACAAACACACACGCGCGCGCACACACAGTCTCTCTCTCTCTATAGCGCTCCTTTGTCTCCATCCGTCCCTTTCCACTCGTCCACCTCTCTTTCATACCTTATTCCACGTATCTCTTTTATCTTTTTGCATTTTTTAATCCTCGATTGCACATCCCATCCTTTTCATGGACGCAGAAATTTCTAGATGTAGATTAATAATCATCCTAATAGTAAGAATAATTCGATTTTTAAATTCAATTACCCTAATTTTCTTCTTTATTAATTAAGTTTCCGCGATCGAAAGTGCATATGTCATTCGTAGAATTTAATTAACACAAATAAAACGCTCTCTCAAGTAATTATAAAGTCAAAAGGGCTTGTCGATCATACGTTCCACATATTTGCCCATAAGATAAATCTTTCGTATTCGTAAGGATTGAATATCGTTAATTAATTAAGAATGAAAAAGTTAACAAAAGTTTCAGACATACGCTGCTCCAATAACAGGTGATACCCTTAGGAATCTTTGTTAACGTTTTCAGCTCCCAAAGCTAAGTGGGCTCACGTATAGCCTACAGCCCTATCCAGCGACGAGCGATAAAGATGCTTGTGTTATTTATGTTACACCGAAAGTGTCATTAAGCTAAATAGAAAGAATAACTTTGCCAGTCATGGGGAGGATACAGTGTCCGTTATGAGATCGTACGAGGAAATTGTGAATTTATGTAACGACACGTAGCCAAATGGTAATCCTACCCTCCTGGTCTATACTGCAAAGAACGGCGAGATGAATTTGAAGAAACACGGTAACACTCGCTCAAGCAGACCGCAAATATTTACAGAAAATCCTCATTAGACTCTCAAGGACATTGCCTAATCAATATTTGCGCATTATTTATTCATTGAGAATTTATGAAATATCAAAAGCATCCTCTTTGTATTATTATAAATCAATATTTGGATAATATTGATAACAATAAATCGATAATAATAATAATAATAATAATAATAATAATAATAATAATAATAATAATAAATCGATAATAATAATAAATCGATAATAATAATAATAATAATCATAATAAATCGATAATAATAAATCGATAATAATAGTAGACTCTTTAATTAATAGCGTTTTGTCCTTAACGCTATAATGGACACATAGATTCGTCAATCATAATAATTTGTTTTAATTTAACTCGTATACTCATTTCTCCTACGATTTCAGAGCATCAATTTTTAAATCTCCCTTTTTGCGTCTACATGCGCGTATATAATGCTTAAGTGTCGCTCATAGAATTGACAATTTTGTATTAAAAATTCGGAATTCATTCGGATATTTATTAATAAATTCTCACGTGACAAATACACGTTAGCTTAGAACAAAAGCTATAATTAAGCTGTCAAATCTTATAAAAATTCCCCGAAATAAATATTCTTTTAAACAAATTGTAATGCTACAGTGCCAGCAGCAATAATGCGCTCATTTAAGTTCAATACTTTGTTTTATGTCAAACGCATACAGACGCACTTCCACGCGTCAACCATTCACTTATAATGCTTGGATGAAAAAATAAAAGTTAGGATAGTCGTTTTTAATGCTAAGCGTTGTATAAACATTGATTACGCAACTTTTCACAATGCAGGGTAGCTTACGTTAATGCATCTTCAATAAATAAGCGTTTACCTATCTGGAATACAAATGCTCGACGATAAATAAGGATTTTCGGATTTGTGTCCAATAAGATCTAATATTGGTCTCGTAGATGATATATTAAGTCGTGTAAGTCCGATGAGATAAAGAAATTGCTCTTGATTAATATACCGTCCTTATGAATTTGGAATAAAAATGTGGCATTAAAAATTATTCACGAAGCCTAGGTTTTTTGAGAGAGCAGAGAGATTGAAAAGTCATTCAAGGTGTAGTGTTTACCTTTCACGGTTATTAATTAATGTCCAATTTACGTTATCTCGGTGTAGTTAACTTTTGTATCAATTTTGCTGTTAATTTTTGTATTTCCCTAATACACGTGTAATACAGATAAATATAACATTAATTCTAATGCCGAGGCATGCATAGATTATGCGAAAAAAAATTAACGAATATTATAATTGCGTCGACATGCAAATTGACTCATTGACATTAACTTTAATTATAACAATAATTAACCCTATTGTTGTATTATTTATGTTTTCTTTTTCAAGTTCTATTATACTTTACCCTTCGGCATTACGGCAATTCGTCATCAATAAACGAGTTAATCCAGTAATCAATTCCGTTCTTTCTCTCTTTTTTTTTTCTTTATTTAACACGAAGATATCTCGAAAACGTGTAAGTACATCATACCACGGCGGTCGTGATCGGATATTCCGCGAGAATCGATCAATATTATTCAAATATATCGTGGACAATTATTAAGTTCATTTATTCACCTACACAAGAGGTTTTTCTACATTGCTATTTCTATTTATAATTCCATTAGTCGTACTGAATACAATTAATGAAAATATACAGTTGCCATGTACGTTGCAGGCACGACTTAAGATCTGGAAACTCGTTAAAAATTAATTTTAAATTCTTATGAAACGGATGATAATACTAGACTTTTTTCTTCATATAAAATTAGGTGGCTCAATTTCCTACTTTACTAATTATTAGTAATATTCAATAACTGATCCGAACGTCATAATATTATCCTGCTATTACATCAATTTAACCTCAATTAATTTCATTAAACATTAATTTCATCTCCATTAATGTGTTTTATGCCCAGCTATGCTCGGAACATGTTATAAAATTACCGTTAAAATAAGCACATTAAGTGCGTATGACATATAACATGGATCGGCACTGATGCTACTAACTTTGGAAATCCATCACACAATAATCTATGAATAATCGTATGGCTGTAACAGAATTCAAACTGCCGCTCTTATAAGCCCCCCCCCCCCACCTGTCTCGTGTTCGCGTAAGCGTTCGTTAGATTACATTAATCTACGAATATGAAGCTTTTGCGATTTTCCTGAACATTATGCACATATTATTGAAAGTACTACGGTTTATTATGCTAACTGGAGGGATATCGTTGTTGCATCTTTGTGATGTTGAAAATGACTGTAACTCGATTATTCTTAGTGGACAGTATTGTGTTAGGTACCGTGAAAAGGTAGAAGAGCATTTTGCAAGTCGACTTTCTGTGAATGTATCGATCCGATCATAAAAAGCTATTAAAATATGTTGAAAAGAAAAATATAATCATATAAGATTTACGACTGTTTTTCTGCTTTTTTTGTTTTTTTTTTTTTTTGTTTTTGTTTTATGACAGTTCTTCTTTGATTCGCATGAAGCTAAATCTTATAATCTTATGATACGATAAAACAAAAAAAACAAAAACGTTCTCTATTAGCATTTCAGTAACTTTTATTATTAACACACTGGCGGGGCTTTAAAGGTTTTTATTTTTAATATTGAAAGAACTTTGTCTACGCTACATGCATTATTCATTTTATTCATTGCCAATTATAAAGTATATTAAATAAAAATGATGATTACTATATTACGTTTAGTGGTTTAGAAACTTGATGCCATTAATACATAAGAGCATCGTTGTCTCTGTTTTATAAACATTTTATAAGAGATACATTTATATTGCAGTCATTTTTTAAATCAATGTAGTTGAACTAATTTTGTCTTCGTTATCTATGTCCCTTATCGACATGTGCCAAATTTTAATCGACAAGCGACTAATGTAACCTCGCGATGATATTCCTTGAAATGTAGGTTTCGAGAATTTCATGATTGTACATTTTCTTCGTTTTGACACTTTATATTATTGTTCGTGTGCATTACAACTTTATTTTCTTTCTAATTTATTTAGAATTTCTTAATAAATGTACGAAGATTATTGTATTATAAAATTTAACTTTCAAATTTCTAATTGACGTGATTTGAAATTTTTTTTTTTAAGCAGATTTAGACGTACATATTCTGAATAGTTTTTAAATGTATTTTTCATATTCACGGAATATTATCATTTATGTGCATTAAGTTGTAATAAAATAATTTGTTTCAAAGCGGATAATAACAAGCTATTCTTCGGCAGCTTATTATCCCTGTAGAGATATGAACTTCTCTGTAATTTTTTCATAACTTTTTTTTCTCTCACCTCGCTGTTACAATTATCACGCTGAAATTTTTTAATTTTACTCGTCTTTTGAAAGATCTCATTAGAAACTTTTAGATCGGTATCTTCGTAATCTAATTCTCGCTTGTCACTGCTCAAGCTTTCTGTTTCTTTCTTCGCTTTCTTCTAGTTCTATTTCTTTCCCAGCTTTTAATAAAAGTTCTGCATTTTTATCACAATTTTTCCACTCTTCCTTCCCAATTACATTAAATTTTTTAATAATCTATTTAACTTTTGTAATTAGCATATACAAGTATTTGAATTATATCATTTGAAGTTATTTATTGACTTTTCTATTTTCTATGATTCTGCTAATGTATTAAAAATAAAAATGGAATAAAACAAAAAGGACAAGTGTACCTTATTATTGTAATTCACATCCAGTGTCAGAGACTTTTAATAAATTTTGCTTTTTCTGCGATACTTTCAATTCAATAAATAATTTAGTATTCGTCTTATTGAAGGAGGATTTGATTGATTTTTATTTTTATTCATAGAGAATCCTCCCTTCCGTTCTAAAATTAGTTTATTGTTAAATTTTTATATTATATTTATAACGATAGTGAAAATGCGTATTTCTGATTGCTTGTGAAGTTATACTGTTAAAACGTATATTTATATAAAGTATCGATGTACTTGTAATAAATTCAATAATCTAATAAATGTTGTCTTAATGTACTTCTAAAAAAAAAATTTCAATCATGAATATTATTTGACATCCATGACGCGTGTGGATTTGATTAGAATGTAGTTTATAAATTCCGTCTTATGAAAGTTTAAAAAGTTATAAAAATGCTTTTTCTAAATACTAACTAGATTGTTTAAATCCACTTATAACATTTCAATCGCAGACTTTCTACATACAATACATACTTTAAAGCCGTAAGATTTTACTTTTATTTCAATCTCGCCGAATTTTTATATTTTTAATAGTCGAATTCAGCTTTGAAATTCTAAATTATATTAATATTATTTGATTTTTAATATTGAAATTTAATACTTTAACCATGATTGGTTTATTTATCAAGTCACGTTTTTATTTTATAAACTTTCAACTATGAAAGTTTTATGTGCACTTACTTTGCTTACATCGTGTATTTTCTATTTTCAAAATTGTATAATATATAAAGTGTTTTAAACTAACTGAAAGCTTGAAGCCCGTTAATTTTATATTTTCTTTGTACTTTTACGAGATTAAATTTTTTTACGAACGCACTCCGATTTTTTACTATGATTTGTTAATTCATTATAATCTCTACTATTATGTTAATTAATCCACTATTAATGTTAATGTTTTTATACGTGCTCTATACATTTCATATACTATTTAATATGCAATAATTTAATCGTTTAATAATTAAATAGGAAGAGCTTGTTTTCAAATCATTTTTAACGAAAAATCGATACTTTTATAATTTTCGATACGAAACTTGACCCCGATGCTTTAAGGCGAATGAAACGTGCGTAATAGCTCGTATCCAGTGATTATTCTACACAATATAGATATCGCCTATTTAAGATATCAAGAACTTTGTGTTTATTTTTATGTAGGTAAATTTTAAAATTTTAATTCAAATTGACTGTTCATTGTTACGTACCGATTAACAATGTGCTCGTCAGTTAAAATGTTATCATTTAACGAAAACTTTTTGCAGATGAAATATTAAACTCTGCATTTAGCGTACATAATTAAAAATGATATTGTAGATAGAGCACTTTGCTGTCAATTATCCAATTTTAACTCTCATAAAATTAACTGTTTACGAATCATGCTCGACATTTGTTCAACAATCATTGAAATATAATAAAAATTGTGGATTTTGTTATTTTATTGATATTATGTTCTTGATCACTCTCAGCCGAAAGGCAGATTCAACTCGGCGGTCCTTGTATATTCGAGAACCCATGCAATTGGATCGAATCCTTAATCCTATCGTTATCATCTAAAATCGAACCATCTACACAATTTAACTTAATCGCTGTCATTTCATAATAAGTGAATCATGAAAATTAGACGACAAGATAATTGTAGTACGATTAATAGCCATTTATCTATTAATATAAATATGACAATGACAATGTAGCTCTCCGCGTCCCGGCACTCGTTACTCCAAACTATCGAAGATTCGTATTCGTCGTACGAAAAAACTCTATAAGCAAAAAAGTTCCACTCGGAGTGCAGCGACTTCAAGGCCTCGCGCTGCCGGTTCGTTTCTTCTTCACTTCTCCGTCCGCAAGATTCTTCAGCACACGCGCATTTGTCTCACGGACACAGATAAGCCGGGGCGATGTGTTGCGCGATAAATAAAATTCCCCTATCCCTTCCCCGTCCGCCCCACCGCCACAGTCTGCTCCACTAATCTGTCGGCATAAGTCTCGCCGCAGTTCTCGGCAATGCGCCGCAGATTAGTATGTATCGTGCGTCGCTAAAAAGAGAGCCGCTGTTTATCACGCGCCTATTTTTTTCTTTCATTTATGACGCCTACGTGGTCCGACGTGGTACGATGACGACTCGCTCTGTCGTGCATTAGCAGTGTCGCTGAGCGTGTGCGTGCCCCGTGTATGAGCGCGAATATCGTCACGGATGGAAATTCCATAAAAATTATACGCATTGTTAATTGTGTTTTGGCGGGTCGTGGAGGGTTTTGTAAGAGGAAGGCGGGAGGGGGTTTGGGGTGGCCGCCAAGTTCTCATCTCCTGGTTGAGACTGAATTTTCATTATTTATTCGAATATCGATCGCGTAATTGGAACGGTTGATCTGAATTTCACGCAAACGTACAGCTGGGAGTATTTCAGAATTGCGATGTTCGATCGTCATAAATTACCGTTAAGGGTTTTAAGGTAATATTGGGGTATTTTTTTTTTATGATTTACTAAACTATTGCTTATCATCTAAAATGTTCTTGGGCATGTAATCTAATCTATTGATTAATTGGATTCAAATATGGCTTTTCAAAATATTCTCACTACCGCAATATAATGATAATAATGACATTATTACGTTATCTTAAGATACTGCAGTCAATGTGTTCATGCTTATAAAAATACAAAAACATTTTTTTCTTATGTAACGATCGAAATGACATCATACTTTTAAAGCCTGATCTTTTCAAAGTGTATCGCCAGCATATCAACATTGATATTTGATACATAAAATAAAGACCAATTATTTGACGATACTAAGCTGAAGTAAATATTAAACAAATGAACTTCATGCTAATAATGAAAAATGATCGACTGCCATTCGTCGAATATTTAGCAATACCTGCTCTCGTTTTAATACAATAACTGTATTATCTTCTATACGTTCAATAAAGGAATCTTTCTTTATTTTTTTATAAATAATTCATGTTTATGGAAAATGCATTACAACAGCGAGTAATTTCGCTTTACGCAATAAGGTAATCATTTGCTTAAATTTCTTGGACCAATGCATACAGAAATATTACAGAAACCTTTATTCAAATTTCCATTTAACTTCAAATAATACTATCTGATAAATTATATAAAAAAAAAATTGGTTTGAATTTAATTTGTTTCAGGTATATTCAAGGAGTATGCTTCAAAATTCGTTTGACTTTTTTCTGTCTTTTTAAATAAAACGGAATTTACAAAGAATAGGTGCATATGTTTGAATACCTAACGCAATGCGACATTTTTGTTCCTATAATGCTAAATTTAAAATACTCTTTTTGCATTAGTTTAAATTGGATTCTATTCTGTTTTCAAGTTTATCGCAGTGAGTATTTTTACAATCTAAATATATTAATTATAATTTTAATGTGCTTGATAAAACACATAAGAGAGAAGAATTAACCAAGTATTTGGGAAAAACCCAACCAAAACATTCATTATAATAGATTGTATTAGTCGGTAAATGGGCAACAATAGTTCTATGGGAAAAAAAAAAAAAAAAAAAAACACGGAATTTGAAAATTTACAAAACTTGTTTCAACTTTACGAATAGTTTTTTATTTAATACAATCATATACACGTTGTAGCATATAATTTTATGGTATTCTTGAAAGTTAATTTATTAATTCGAGAAAAATTAATACTATCATTATCGTATTCCTTGCAATAATCTTAGCAATAATTAAGGAATTTTTTTTATGTCTAAACTAAATAGTTTCTACTCGAGTGTGCTGTTTAGAAGGTTGGGAACATACAAATAAACAATGTAGATATTAATTCCAGTTATCTTCAAATTTGTACTATTGCAATTATGTATTAAACATTTATTAATAATAACGGGATAAATGCAAAGAAATTGTTTCAATACATTTAAATACATAAATCAGATTGTTCAATATTTTATTGCATTCGGTACCATAATGGAATAAATTTTTTTATTTATTCATATTTACGTTCGTTTTATATTTTTGTTAACATAAGTGATTTTTTCATTGTATTAAATTAAATTTTAAAAATGTAATCGGTAGATAATTTTTGAAATTCAATAGAATAAAGAATTTCGAATGTTGCATCATTTGGAAGATACAAAAGTAATTAATATGCTAGAAAGTAAGTGTCGGAAGTTTTAATAAAATCTTTTTAACTTTAATTATTATTACATTTCGTAATAAAATATACGCAATCTAATATTACTTAAAAGGCTGTAATTTTCAATAATTACGAATATAAAACATTTATATTTATTTACTTATATTAATTTTTATTATTTATAATTTTTCGTAATTAAAATACATTCAAATTCTATTAACTTGACGTATTTTATCATTTTTAACCCAAATTTTAGATCTTTTCCAATTAAATATGCATTTACTTATGAAAATTAATTAAAGCATTCATATAGCAGGAATAGGAAAGATTTGCATTATATTATTTTTGTTTTGTACAGCATTTATAAATATTGTTAATTTCAAGATTACTGCTAAATATTAAACAAATCATTAATAATATTTTTATTTGTTTTTTTTTTATTGAAATTTAGTAAAGAAAATTCAAATAATTCATAAATATTTTTAATTTATATTATTATATATAGTTCATTTATGTATATATATATATATATATATATATAGATAGTATATATCATATACATTGTATATCCAGTTTTTGTAAAATGTAAAGCTGTAAACCAACTCTTTATATTTGTAGCATAATTCTTAAAATTATGACTAAATTTAAAAAAATTACGTGTTTGATATTAAGTAGGAATAAGCCATTATAAAGTTGATAATTAGTATTTTACGAACGCTATGTGCTGTCTTTGTAATTAAAAATAAAATATATTCTCATAATTATTTTCTTTCCAGTATAGTATATTTGATACGAATACTTTTTTAAGCATTGAAAATATTATAATAATTATTAATACGAGGCTTGCTTTTGTAATAAAAATTCATAATTATTTCATTCGGTTGCTTCTTTTTTATTTCAACTTACCTAAACTAAGACGTAAAAAAGATTTAGATAAGTTTTTGGTACCAGAGTTACACAGAGCTGATGTGGGCATTATTTTATTTATTTATTAAACTTTATGTATGAATTTTATTAACGATTAGCTTTCAGAATATTATTGACCATTTGAATATTATTTAATGGTAATTTTCGGTGCTGATATCATGCAAAGCCCTTCAACCTTCTATTCTTTCTCTCTCTCTCTCTCTCTCTCTCTCTCTCTCTCTCTTTCTCTATCCCTCCCATACTTAATCTTAAATCCAGTGAATGTATTACAGAAAAACTGGAAAATTGATTTATTTCACTATTTATTTTCTCTTTTGCCTTCTACTATAAAGAGAAATAAAAAGAAAGATGATCCTACGTAGTTGTAAAAGATTAAGGTAGTCATTCCAATCGTATTAGACAAAAGCTTTCGATTCCTTTTTTATATAAATGATTATGCATTGTATAAAATAGCGTGAACAGTAATAAATCAAGATATAATTTTTTCATTATTTTTCCCCTTTATTTCTGTGCTTTTAATGGAATAAATTAGTATTTTTTTATTAATTTATAACTTTTAAAGAAATCGCATATAATTAAACTAATTAAATCATCGATGGCAATATTTTTAAAAAAATTAAAATCGAGTTTTTGAAATACAAATTTTTTTAATATCAGTAGTTTTGTGATGTAAATTAATCGATAATCAGTTTAATGCTAATTTGAGTTTATGTGGACTTTAAAATAATTTATTTATATAGTTTATTAGTTAACGATAAAAATATACGGAAAAATGTCTTTTTATAATTTTTGTTGTTGTGCCTATTAATGAAGGAGTTATATTGTTAGAAATAACAAAATTAAAATTAACAAGCTAAAATTATCCAATAAAATTAATGTAAGCAAGTACATAAGGGATTTTTACTTCAAGTGAACAATAGAATAATAGTCGCTTTCCTTATTTTGAGAATTATGTGTTAATATTCTGAATTTATAAGACGTGTTACATTACATCGTTTTATTACAAATTCCCTCTCGACCTTGAATTATGATGTTCTGAATAATGAAAATAATTATTAATTAAGACTAAGGTAATGTCGTTGCCTTCAATTTTAATAATTAAAAACTATCAATATTATGACAATAATATTTACATAAGGACATAAGGATTATGAGATATTGCTACAACATTATTTTAAAGAGAAATTGTGTATATTAATATTTAAATTTTAAAAAATATACTGTTTATAGAGTATTGTTGGTATTACATTACTGTCCGTTAAAACAACTATCATATAGTCTCTTAGATTTTGGAAAAATACTATATTTTTTTGGCATTTGCATTGCGGTAATAAGCAGCATATAAGCTAATATTTCAACAAAATATAGTGGATGAGTGAAGGATACGAACCCGAGGCACAATTATTGGGTTTCGGAAGGTTTAGTTCAAAAGTCCATATAAGTTTAAGGCTTTTCCGCATATTCGTAGATTTCGATCCCATTTATAGAAACGACGGTGGACTCTTTCTTATTATTACGCAAATCGTCGGCTGTCAAGGTTACACAATATCCTGTTCTATACGAGGCGAGTCCATAACGGCAGCTTTCGAAAAGGGCTCAGTGGGGCTTAAAAAAATTACTTGGACAATTGCCAAATTGCATATACGATAATGTGCGATGCATTTGGATGGCGTGAAATTATTTGAATTTGTAAAAAATTTCATTGCGGACGAGGTGTTTGAGATGTCGTTGTGTAGTTGTTGTCACTGTAATACATGGATTTTATAGAATAGAATTGAAATTATTTCAAGAAATGGTACGTTAACTTCTAAACAACTGAATTATATGAATTTGTTAACAAAAAAAAATTAATATCGTTGATCTGGATATTGTTAGAACTTATAATTAATTTCTATATACATACACACACGCTCTCTCTCTCTCTCTCTCTCTCTCTCAATCTCCCAATTAAAGTAATAGAAAGAAAAAACAGAACATTAAATTTTTTTTTTTTAAGCAGGAATAAACTTTTTTTGTTTAAATAAGTATTAATATTTAATGACAAAGTAAATAAAAATAATTTCTGACAACATAATATAAATTTTAGTTGATAATCTTTTTTTTTTCAGCTATCAATTAATTCAAAAGCAAACTTTTATATTTTTTTTAATTAGATGCATTATTTAAATGTGTAAACTGTCTGTGCTCATGTGTCTGTGTGTGTGTGTGATTAACGAAATTTGGATGAATTAGAATCGATCATTTCATAAATTTTAAACATTATTAATAAATGAGTTATAATAAGCTTATACGTATCTTGTATTATTAGTCTAAAATTGTTTAAAATTATATATAAATTTTTTAAAGTATTCGAAACTTTTTCCTAATTAAAAGTAAAATATTTTAATTTATAGATAAGGATGAACTTTTAACGAGTATCGAGTCGTTTTACAATTGTTATAGTGTCGTTTACATATTAAAAAAAGAAAAAAAATTAAAATAATAAATTCTTCAGATTTTAGAGAATAGAAAACAAATTTAAACTTAAAGTTTGAATGTAGTTTATTTTTGTAAAATATTTAAAATGTAGTCAAGTCGTTATATAATTATCCTCCATCTGCATTGCCTGAATGTAATTTATTTGGCCGGAATGCGAGCGTCGAATGACCTCTAACTATCAAATTGTATTTACCATTCTTTTCCCTTTGACCGATCACGTCTCAATTTGACAGGTCACGTTATACGTTACACTCACTGCACATACATATTCCCCGCTGAGCATTTTGTATATTTTTGTAACGCTATTACGGTAGTAGCGCTTGCACAAAAATAACCAGACTCACACCTGCACAACAGGTCGAGTGCGAAAGTAATTAGCGCAATGTTTAAACGTAACGATGCAAAGGTAATTGTGTCGATACACTTTTACGGGATTCCCCATAGTCGCGGAAAGTGCACAATATCATTAATTACGCATTTGAATATAAGATAAACATTGCCGTTCGGTAATAATAGTATCCAAAATGTACGCGTGACTCAAATATCGGATAAATGCAATTTTAAAGCGCGTTAGGGGTGCGAATAGAGTGCAGCGCGGATGGACGAGTGTGATGAGGCGATGAGGGAGGTACTTCTGAGGGTTTTTGGGGACGGCAACGGGGTTGGGGTGGTGTGGGGGGTGTGTTCGAAAAATAAGACAAGGATAAATAAAACGATTCATCACGGGTTTGCTTACACTCTTGCCGTCTTAATGTAAAATTATCTCCTACATTTTCATAAACCGTCCATTCATTAACGGAATAAATCGTCGCATCTAAATCGTCATTTCTGCCTAAGGGGCAGCGCTTACGCGACTCCTCGAAATGCAAAGCTACCGCGGACGCGCAAAATGCCAAGTGTGTAATCGCCATCGCAAGGGCCATCAATCGTAAAAAATCCTTGAAGGGCTCCCGATTGCCCATTAACAGTTCGAAATACGACGATAAGCGCGGGGGCCAGAGCGGAACAATGCCAATTCATAAATAACCGGGGCTTCGGTAGGTTCGCCTGCCATCAACGCCCGTCCATTAATGTAAAATCCCGTGGCGAAGCTCGCAAAAGAGTCTCGTTGCGCGGCGTGGGGAGAGAGGGACGGGGGAGGAGGGTACGGGGTAGTAGAGTCGTTGGAGCGTCGCGAGTTGGTCGAGTGGAAGGTTACGCGGGGGGTCGGCCGGGACATTGTTCGATTAATAGGCGACTGCTCGCGCCTTCGATTCGTCCTCGCGGCATTTAATAATGGCACGGGAGGGCCGACGAGCCAATAAATTTTGCCTGCAAGTGGCCGAGGGCTCGTAGCACCGAGGTGATCGGCTACCGCCTCCGTCTATCTGCCTCCGGCCATCTGCCGGTCTCCTTTGCGTGTATCGCGGGCAAATCGAATCTTCCGGTCGCGCAGACTCATAACGCCAACTGTTCTTGCTCCCCGTAGCTCGTATATCCTGCCCTCGTATCGTTTGTGCGGCCTCCGGCCATTCCGACCTCGGCTATTACGAGTCGAGAGCTCACGGTTGTTCGTCGTGCTTTTCTCCTTATTTGGCTTCCTGCAAGAATTTTGGATTTGCATTGACGGGGTTGGGTAATTTGAGGTGTGTGCGAGCGAGGGAGGATACGCGAACAATGTTAGGCGGCGATACTGGCGACGTGGAATAATATTGTTGATAATGTATAAAGAACGATGTCTTACTATGTATTTAGCGTCAGTTTTTCACTAAATTGCATGGAAGTACATGGAGGATTATGCGTCTAGTCGTTATATGTGTTATTAAAGAGATGCAATTAAGGCTTGGAGTGCGAGCGGTTGTAATTGAATTCGAGTTACGTGAAATTTTAATGGCTCTCACGGTTTCGCATGCTCGGCAATAAGAAAAATTAAAGTCAATCGAATAATCCGTAAGGAATGATATGGAATGGAGGAGCTTGGCGAAACATCTGCCCTATCCTAGTTTTGAAAGCATCTGTACGGAAATTGGATTTTGTTTGTACATAATTTACATTCGTATATACGGATACCTATAATGTCTCGCCATATGTCACAACTTTAACGATTTAAATTCAAATATCAATTGTATGCGAAACAATGCCCTTACATGCTATTTCGTACATTACTCTTTAACGGTGTACCGACGATTTAATGCGCGAGATTTTAAATGTTCCCGACAATATCCTATGAGCATTGAATTTGAAGATTCGCAAGCAAGTAAATGTGTACAAAAGCAATGCCTTAACGTTCCGAGAACGTATTTCAATGTACGCAAGAATTCAAAATGCATTTCATCAAGTGCATATATATATATATCAGCAAGAGGTAGTATATTATAAGGGACAATGAAGGTCGAGACGATAGTACGTATACTAAAAATAAAAAACAGCAGAACGTTACTCTGTTATAAAGTAGGCAAGTTTATTACATTTTCACGTTACTCCTTTGCGATCGTGAAGTAAAATTACTAAATAGCCAGTTATCGATGAAACTCTAATGAAATTAAACGCGTAAAATGATAAATTTTTTCGAAATGTTTCTTATAAAATTGTTGAAGGATTTATAATCTTTCGAAGAATTCTCTATATCGAGACATTCTATGTGCTTCGCAACCTGAAATATTCTTATATTCTTCCAACCTCGGCGTTATTTACAACAACATAGTACAATACCTGTCTTGTACATTAACGGAAAAAAGGCAGCTGACTCACGTGTCGCGAAACGGCGAATACATCCATTCTCATCCATTATTAAAAATGGCATTATTCATTTGCATTACATCAAGCCTTACGTCATTATATAAATATGCATATGTAAGGCTAGCGAAGACAAGTTTTTACAAACCGCAAGTTTAAACAACATTATAGCGGAACTTAGCGATTCGTAAAATATATCTTAAAAATTCCTGTTTCCTACATTCCACCTATTATATTCACCACGGCGAATTCGAAGCACATTGTTGGCTCGATTTACGGTAGTTGTAATAAAAGTAAATGAGATTAATCGAAATGTACTTAATAAAGCAAAAAAATAAATGTAGTATAGCGCATAGAGTGAAAAACGAGCGATTCCGCATACTGCTGAGATCCTACCTTGAAAATGCTAGTCTTTTACGCGCGGAGCATCTCTCCTCTCCCCGCCCCCCTCCCTCCCCACCCGCCAGCTCGCAAACCTGACAACCCGATTTTCCAAAGTACCGTTATCACACGCGCATATGGCTTGGTATGCCTCGCCTAGCCTTTCGTTATCTGCCACTGCCTCGCACTCATTAGCCAATATTTTATTCATTTTGTTAGTCAGTCCCACGTGCTTCCATCTCCATAATAATATTTAATGATTTAATAATAAGGTTTTTGTTGCGCTTGCCTGTTGGAAGGCGGATTTTCATTGGAGCGAGGGTTTTGGTTGGTGGGGGCGGGGATTGTGCCGGGGGAGGATAAAGAATCACTGTCTACGCTAATACGACTGCTCGCTGTTACATTTAGATGAATTTATCAAGTGTTTGGCCCCTGGCTTTATTCAAATATTTATGACTTTGACGTTGCCATCGGTTTAATCGACATGTTCGTTAGTCTTATTTTGTAATCGGATATTAGCACTTCTCGGTTTAAAATCATAATCAAGGCAGTTTGCGGTGTTATCTCGATAAAGCTGCGGCGATCGCGGATTCTTTTATTTCGAGAATTGCCAATTCAAAATAAGAAGTTAACGCTCGGCTTCTTCACTTGGGAATGAAATTGAAATAACACGGAGTATCGTTCGAATAGAAATTTATAATGTTACTACTTTACATCAGATGTGCCACATTTTTTGCAAAGATACCTCGGATCTTTGTGTTTTGCATAACCGAACCAAACTAATTAAAATATCGCTTGGCTAGTTCGATTGCCGATCATATCAATTTTATTTACCATAATAACAAAAAAAAATAATTTTCAGTTACGAAGATTTATACTATCTGATTATTAGTAAGCACGGCATGTTACAAATGTATGAGCGTTTTACGAGTAGTAGTATTGATAATAACGACGCTTTACTCGTCAAACTCATACAACGAATGAGCAAAATTCTTTCAACAAAAATTTCTGCCTCGCAATTTTTTTCACTACTTGAACGTCCACCACTCGAACGAAGCAGCGTGTTGTTACCCTTACGACATTCATAAATAAAGATAAAGTATTAAGCGGTCGAAAACTGAGAACCACTGTGGCTCACCCGTGGATCGCAACATTTCATTCGGCAGCGCCGTGAAAGCGTCAAGGGCCGAGTGGTTGAATTTGAAATTTGACGAGCACAGCCAGGCCAATCGAGTCATTAGGGACGTTAAGTGCTAAGGACAATAATCTCGAGGAGAGAGGTTAAGGAGAGAAAAAGAAATTGACCGAGCGCTCGATACACCGTTCCGCAGTTAAGCCAACCTACCGCTCAGTTTACCCGGGACTCTTGCACTCTGCGACTGACGCGCAAGTATGTAATCGGCAGTGCTTAGGTACGACGGGCCGCAGGGGACGAGATGCACCGGCCAAACCAGCGTCCCGTCCTCCCCTGCCCACCCCCCTAACGACGCCGCCATCCCAAGGTCTTCGACCATCCAATCACCAAAGCCAGCCGCTACGCCCAACTCGTTCTCTCTCTCTCTCTCTCTCTCTCTCTCTACTGCATGCGGGCGCGCGCAGTATTACACGTTAGCTCTTAGCTACGGAGCAAGCAAGTGTACATGACCGCTATAGTGTTTGGCTTATTGCACTGTGTGTTAGGTACCAACGCGCTTGACCTGCTCTAATGAGCTCGGGATTAAAGGGACTAAAGGCTCTTTCTGGCCTTCATTGGCAGGCTTGTTGCCCTTGTCGTCGCCTCCTCGTCACTCCCTCTGCCCCGTGTCGTCCCGTCACTCCAACAACACCCACGCAATAGCAACGCTTCTCTTTAAAGCTCAGGTGGAAGCTTCTTGTGTTTATGCGTCCGTTGCTTTTACTTTCCTCCTTCTTCCGCGTTGTCTTTTCTTGTTTACGATTATCGCTCATCAAGCCCGCGCGTTCCACTGTTTTATCCAAACGCTTTGCCTACGTCTATCTCGCTCTCCGTCTATCCTTATTATTATTATTATTATTATAGTACAATTATTGGCTGTTGCGAGAGTTTAGAAACTTTTTTCCCATACGCTTGAGCGATGCTTCGAATGTGCCACGAATGGCCCACTATTACTCTTGATATTTATGAATTTTCTGTCTGTGTGCGCGTGTTTTTTTTTTTTTTTTTTTTTTTGTTTAATGAAAACGCTCGCTAAGACGCGTCAGTGTTCATCAGTTTTACAATCGGAATATTTGTCTGCTTCCCTTTTATTGGCAATGATAGTACAAATAAATTAATTGGATCGTTTTTTAGATATAAATAAATCTCTGTCCATTCGATTGTCGTCACTTTATTTATTCGATCGAGCGCATGATTGTTACTCTCTGCAAACGTATTCTAATACTCATTTCCTTTTTTCTCATTTCCAAGTTTTGATAGTTGGAAAAATTTTTTCCACTACTCGAACGGATTAATTAAGGGATTTGTTCGTCTGTCTTATAATTTTTCATCTGCAGCTGTAGGGGTGCGTATCGAGTTGCGTCGACTATTAATTTTGTGGATCATATTCGCGTTTCTCTTTATAATCCCTCGGTTACACTTTAATGACAGGAGAAGGCAGCGCAAAATTTGCCGCTCGTTAATTTTTAACACAACATGTTTCGCTTATTTAAAAAAATAGATCGCACAAACTATTTGTTCACTTTATATCTAATAATGTAATAATATAATACTTTTGATTAATTTTGCACACTTCGTTATGCACGTGCGCACGCAGTCGTACACACAACTAGTCGTAACATCTTATTATGCAAACTCTTCTGATCTCTTTCATCTCTACTTGTGCCTATATTTCGTAGAGACTCTACAGGTAGAGGAGCTGCTATCGAAATCTCGGAATATCGAATCCAGTTCACTTTTAATTGTAAATTTCACAATTGTTTGCTTCGGCTTAACTGTATTTTTTTTTAATAAAAATGAAAAATCAAATTGGTCCATCACGAGAGT